>NC_134496.1:42544901-42767401 GCF_040206685.1 Ascaphus truei
TCTCCCCTGTAAATACAAAATAATAAAATGAAGCCGATTTAAAAAACATTTTTACCCCAGACGTAAATGCATGAAATTAGCAACCCACTGACTCCCAGTATGTCATAAAGATATTTCCAGTGGACATTTACTTTTCCCTGCACTTGATGTGTGCTACATTTTCTTGTTGAATTGTCCATACTTAGCTAGTTATTTTAAAATAATGCAAATTGGCAAAGAAGAAATGTACTTAAGGAAACCGCTAAAGCCTAGCAGAATTATTTGTTAGAGCAAAATGTTCTTCTGCTACTTACAGCACATGTATCTATCTCATGGAATAAAAGGCAGTGTTAAGACCAAGTTATCGTTATATTGGAATGCAATGCACGGCTACATTGGATTTTGACATATTTTATTTTTATGACACTAAGCTTTGCATGTGTTGGCAGTTGTAGTTCAATTACGTTAAAAACTAAAGCCAGTGCAAGTTCAATTAAAATGCTTTCTTATGGAATACAGGTGTATTTTAAGAGGCAACTACTTATGTAAGATTGCACATTTAAAATGTTAATTTCCATACTAAACAACTTGAGTCTTGCTATCAAATAGCAAACTGACTGCAAAGTAATGGAACCAGACGAATGGAGAAAAAAGTAGAATGTATATGTACAATGACAGTATAAAGGCTTTAACCCTTCACAACACTGGCATGATAAGCATTGAAAGAAGTAAGGAGCAACGTGGAATTCCTGAGTTCCCCGACCTTTAATGATCATTCATTACAAATGAAAATGAAGATGTACGGTTAGCCTGTCAAAACCAATCCACAATCGACCAGTACATTAAGCGACAAAGACTTAGGTGGCTTGGCCACGTCTGCCGTATGGACATCACCAGATTACCATACCAACGCCTCAACACCACACGAACCATAGGCTGGAAAGTGGACCGAAATGCGCCAAAGAAAACGTGGTTGAACCAGGTGGCGCAAGATCTCAAACCGCTCCAATAGACAGTAGCCGAAGCCCAAAAAGCCGCCCTAAATCGAGATCAATGGTGTGGAATCACTAGAGACGTATTGAACATCCTGCCGCTGGCCTCCACAACGCATCGCTCCTTACCGTATAAAAGATGAAGCAATGTCGTTTACGGATTGCATCCAATTCATTATAAAGGTTCAGTCTTAGAAGTCTTGTTAATTCGACAAATTACAGCATTCCAGTGTGCAGTTTCTATATCACGGTAACAAATGCATATAGAATTTTCAGTCTGTGCCTATAAAGGTAAAATAATCACTGATCCTCCCAGATGCTGTATTGCCTTGAACTGGAAACAACCAGATCCAGTAATGATCAAAACAATCAAAAATAGAATTAATCAAACTATGGTATTCGAAAAGATGACTATATTCCTCAATGATAATATCTATATACTGTATTCCTGAGGGTGTGGGATCCATGGTTCTCAGAGGAAACATCCCTCGCTCACAAAAGAAAAAAACAGGGCCCTTGTAGGAGACAAGATCCTAAAAGATTCTTTATCGGTTGATCCAAGTACATAGTATGCGTTCAGCAGAAAGCTGTATGATATAGATCAGACCAATGGACCAAAACCTGTTGTAGTAAAGGATCAGACAGGTTCTCTACGCATAATATCCATGTACAAACTGTATTTTACTACAGGGGTGCGGAAAGTGGGGGGCGCCGCCATTACAGAGGCCCTGCGCATCCCCAAAGCATTTAAATTAAATGCCGGGGATCTCGCGAGGCCTCTGTAAAACTCCCTGACTTCACTTACCTTACCATCCAGTGACACTTCGTCATGGCAACCCGGTGTCAAATGATGCCGCAGGGTCACATGAACCTGCGGCGTCATTTGACGCCGGAGCCATGCAGAGGGGGGAGGGGGTGTGAACAGGGGGAGACCAAGCAGGGGGGCGCAGGACAAAAACTTTGTGCACCCCTGTCTTACTATATACTATCTAAGTTGTAACCTAATTATTTCTCCATATTATGTTTAACGCTAACCCTTTTCTGCTTTTTGTACCCCTTCCCACCCTGAAAGGTCAATTAAAAAAAATGTCAAAGTGAAAAAAATCCCTGATCCTCTTCTTTAAAAACATATATTTTGTAATCTTGCATTTCAATAAATCCTCTGCATAGCAACTCTTTTTATACTGTTACGCTCCAGAAATATCTACTTAATGTATCTATCGTGTGGGGGATAAAAAAATTGCTTTGTTTTGTTGCCTTCTGTTTCAATGTGTATAATACAGTATGAGTCCTAAACAAAAAAATAGTAGCCAATAAAATAGGGTGCTGCATATTTTTAAGAATACAGTGTCCTTTTCAAAAACTCTTTGGGAAGAATTCAACTTTAAGTATTTTCTGGTGTAACAGGCAAGAACTCCGGCTCTATAGCAAGAACTCTACTTTTCTAACGTTCTTTCTCCGCAGAGTTCATCTCTCCCATATTTCAGGGTAGATATATCGACAACACATAAATGCCTCCATCATACTCTCTGCCCACCATGCTACAGTGTACTTCTAGGTATAAATGTTTCTAAGTATGGTAATACATACCACGCATCAATTACTTTACCCTTCTCTGACATGCCTTTTTTGAGATGTGGCTTCAATAGATGGATTTAGTAGGTGGTAAAAGCCTTACAGACTGGATTTAATCCCAGAAGATCTCTTGAAAGGTCTATGGGAGTTATTTATTAAAGTGTGATAGTGCCAATTGGGCACTGTGACAGGACAGTGTCACAACCCGCTCATGAATACTTGCAGTTGTAAGCCAGTTCCGCTTTTTCTTCTTACCTGAGCTGCTGAGGAATCAAGAGCACAGCTGGCAGGCAGCTCAAGTAATAAAGCTGCAGCCATTTTAGGCCCAGGTCCACACAAGGGTGCTAAGTTTTAGCACATCAGGAGTAAAGGGGTGCTAAAGCTTAGCTGGCAAACTGTAGAGAATTCTTGACACAGAAAGACCAACACTGTGGAATGTTGTGTTTGGAGCACTGAGGTCTAGCTCAAGGGTGAGGACAGACTGTGCATGGTCTAGGTTCCCTGCCCAGAAGGTAAAGGTAACCCCTGCCTGATATACCTACAGCCTGTTCCTAGGACCACCCTCTGCCTTAGCTAGTCTGATGGCCCATGTATTTGGACTGTATGCTGTGTACACTGTTTATTGGAGAAAAATAAACTCCAACTTTCATTGAATGCCAGTTTGTGTTTTCCGCCTCTCCTTCGCCTGCTCACAGTCACTATTGCATAGAAATGCCCATTCAAGTCAACGGGGGTCTTCCAAACGGTGCTGTCCAATCAGCTATATCACCCTTTAATGAATAACTCCCTATGTGTCTTTCAAAGGAAATGCTGAATGTTATTTTTAGAATTTCTCTCCATCTTAGTCTGGTAATTGGTTTACTTTTCTCTTAAATGTCATTTTTTGGTTTTGTTTGTTATAACCCTAAACATAAATGCTACAAAGGCCAAATGGCAACATCTCCACAACGTAGCGTTGAGCGCTGACCTAAAATCAGAGCTTCATTTCTCTTTCTCTTATGCTCTGTTGGACTTCCGTTTACACTCATACACCAACTGGTGTAGGGATGCTAAAATGTGTATTTTTCAATCAAAGAAAATGTTATGGTGGAATTGTCTTAAATGTGTCCTAATAAAAACATATACTACAGTATGTGTCTTTTTCTCATAGCAGCTTCAATGATTTTACTTCTGCTACCGGTAAATCATTTTCAACAATGAAGAGACCTTTGTTTGACATGGAAAGAGATGCACTCTTCACAAAAATATCAAAGTGTACACAATTCTATATACCTGGGGTGGCCAACTCCAGTCCTCAAGAACCACCAACAGGTCAGGTTTTAGTGATATCCCTGCTTCAGCACAGTGTTGTGCTGAAGCAGGGATAGCCCTAATACCTGGTCTGTTGGTGGCCCTTGAGGAATGAAGTTGGCTACCCCTGGTATATACCATTACATCATTTGAACCAAGATGAAGATCTTGTTATGCCTGTACTTTGACAACAGTTGCAAAATCCATGAAACTTGAGTCATGTTTTGCTACGTTCATGCAGCGTTCAACAGACCAGAACATTTTCTGACTATCGTCATGTTCCATTTTCCTAACCAGCTTATTCAAAGGAGATTCGCTGGGGCAGCAGGCGTCCTTTTGTGCTTCAGCACACTTCCAGTGAGCAGCTGATCAGTCAGCAGCATGCAAATAATCAATTTTACCAGTGAAACACCCAGGCATTAAAGAACTCACTGTTTGCAAGATCTTTCTCATTATGATGAGTGATATGCGCATACTTTACCTAAAGTGCACTTACACTTGAATTTGTCACAATCTCTAGCCTTCCATTCCTTTCCATGAGCAATATAGAATGTAACTGTTTACAGACTAATGCTGCAGCATCGCTGATTGATCCGCTTGCCTTGGAAAGCAAACAGGTTGATTTGATAATACTATAATGGAGGGTTGTACATTGTGTTTGTCTAAATAAGAACATAAATGGTCAAGTTTTGAAGTTGGTAATGTGCTGGCAGTAGAGTAGCTGCATTTATATAGTAGTGCTTATTTTTTCGGTGTTACTCTTTAAAAGGTATTTATCCTGCTGGGAGGAATGTATTTACTTTTGTATGTTGTCTGAACATTTCCCTAGTAACTACAGGTGCGCCGACGAGTATTCTAAAACTTGCCTTAAACTTGCCCTGGAAAATCTGGGGCTATCAGCAACAAGACCCGGGTACATGCTGGGTTCATGCTGCAAACATTTCAGTGACATTTCTGCAGGGACTAAAGGCCCATCGGATTAACACAGCAGGGGTCCTTGGCAGCCCCATTCATATTGAATGGGACTGCCAGGGACCCCCGCTGTTAATCCGATGGGCCATTAGTCTGTCTGCAGAAATGTCACTGAAATGTTGCAGCATGTACCCAGCATGTTCCCGGGTCTTGTTTGTGATTGCACCAGATTTGTTTTAGAATACTCGTCGGCACTACAGTAGTTCATGCAAACTTTAATAATTTTCCAGTGTAATGGGAAATCAGAATGGCCACTGGCCATTGACACGGGAAGAATGTTCCATTCATTGATTGACTGCTGCATCAAGTGGCCATGTCTTAGCACTGGGATTTTGTGGGAGAACGGTTGTTCTGCTATGGATGGATTCCACCTTCGCTCAGGTCATGTTACATATATAAACATAGTAATATTACATCAGGATTGCTGCTTTAGCTTTTTGTGACTCATGCACTTATATTAACTGAAGTTAAATTAATTTAATTCAGTGATGTTGCCAATCCTTTCATTGCACCTTTAAAATCTTATTTTGGTTGTGCTTTCTGTGACATTGTATTTGAAATGCCCCCCCCCCCCCCCCCCATGCCTCCTCCAGGGCCTCTGTAAGTGCCATGCCCTCCCAGAAAACTTTTGCACCCCCCCAATTTGCACACCCCTGACCAAGGCCAGGGGTGGCAAACTCCAGTCCTCAAGGGCCACCAATAGGCCAGGTAATAGGGATATCCCTGCTTCAGCACAGGTGGATCAATTAGTGCCTCAGTCATTCTGGCTGAGCCACCTGTGCTGAAGCAGGGATATCCTTAAACCCTGACCGGAGTTGGTGCCCTCGAGGACTGGAGTTGTCCACCCCTGATCTAAGCGGTTTGTATCGAGGACTTGGAGACTTGTAATAGATTTTAAAGATGGACATTCCTTACCATGCTAATTGGTCTTGCTGACTTTAGGACTGCATTACGTGCATGTACTTCTCTGGAGAAAGCCATGCGGTTGCTCTTCAAACCGAATAAAGAGACATAATGTTGACTACGCGGAAGGAAGAGAAACAGCTAGTGATAGTGAATTTCAAATAGATATTCTTGATTGATGAAATACTCATCTCCATAAAACATTGGAATTAAAAGGTTGCTCACTTAAGCAGACAGTCTTAGATAAATTGTCCCATTACGGCGTGTTCTCTGCAATTCTCCAATTAGATATCCTGACAGCAGTAGCAGGCTATTTCTTTTCGCTTATCAAAATAACTTTTCTAATGTTTGTTACAATCTTCTTCAATTAGGTCATATACCTCCAGAACTCCGTAAATGAAAAACTGTAAGATAATTTTAATATAGTAATACTGGAATCAGTTTAGGATTTAGCTAAATCTAAGAATTAAGCCTGTACATTAACTGTAAAGCTTCTTTTATACGCGCTCAGGATTAACTTTCCTTACTTTAATTAGAACAATTTTAAAAGAAAGCAATCGGTTCTAAAACGTTAAAACTGCATTCATTATAAAGAGTTATTTCCTGATACTGTATACAGTACAGTACATCCCACTTGCTTTGCATTGCTGCTGATTTTGGTCATTCTGAAATGTTTTTAGCACTCGTCTGTTTTGCATTAAATATATATATATATATATATATATATATATATATATATATATATATATATACACATTATATATATATATATATATATATATATATATATATATATATATATATATATATATATATATATATATATATATATATATATATATATATATATACACACACGCTGCATCTATCTATATATATATATATATATATATATATATATATATATATATGTGTATATATACATATATAATATGGGTCTGTGTGTAACCCCCTCCTAAAGGGTTACAAACATGGCTGTTGAATTCTGGGCCCCACCCTGGGTTGCTATGAGGATCCAGATGTCACGCAGGGGTAGTTAAGGAAGAGAGACTATTCTAGAAGGTTAAGTTCCAGGAGGACATGACGAGAGAAGCATCGGGGAGAGTAGATCAGTAATATTTCTAAAGTAATAGTATAGACCAGGCACTCCTGTTTATTATGTTGTAGATAGGGACAGTATCAATTAAGTTAGGATCCCTAAAAGAAGGAACTGAGTCCTGAATAAGTAATGAAAAGGAATATGGCCATAAGGCCTCAGGAAAGGGGCCAACCGGGTGCTGGTGGATCTGCGCTAATATTCCTCATCAGTCTACATAGAAATGGCAGTTCCCAAAAAGGCAAATGGTATCGGTTCAAGTGAGAAAAGACCTGTCAGGATAGAGGCCTGAGTAATCGAATGAATACTGATGATGGTTCCGGGCTGGGTCCCACACTTACTCAGAGCAACAAAGTCAAAGTACTTTCATTTGAGTCTTAAGAGTGGACACTGATGGAAGAACTGTATTCATGTATGTCTATTATAAAACTGAGTACTGTACAACGTTGTTAATGTGTGTGAGCGGTCCCTCTCCATGGGGACACAAATAAATGATTGTTGTACTACAAAAGTTCCTGGTGCCCATTATTCTACAACCTTGCTAGCTCATCACCCAGCCGCCTGAATCCAGCCCCTGAATCAAGGTAACCCATGCAGAGTAGCCCTATACAACCCACCAATATAATCGTTCTAGAAGATTCCCAGGCAGGGAGGTGCCCAAGGTGGGGCTGGGCAAGCAAGAGAAAAAGAGAAAGAATGTTTGTGTTTTCCCCTTTTTGGAACTTTTAGGGCGAAGAGTTTGTTTTATGTGGACTATGTATTGCAAAGCTTTCACGATATACGAAAGTTACAATTGCATCAATCCTGAATAGAAGTGGTTCATTCAAAATGGCGGCAGTCCACACCCAACGGTACAAGCCCACTACAGAGCCAAAATGGCGTCCTTGGAAAAATTGTTAGTGTAAACGGGACATAAGTGACTGTTGATCAAAACTAAGTGCACTTAGGGCTGAGAGCCACAGTACAGCAATATTGTGGTGAGCCCAACCTATCACTACCAGAATATTTCTAAATGGGGCCTTATGACTAATTACCACTGTTTTTTTTTTAAATATTTTTATTCATTCATCATCTACCCTGTTCACTTCCTTTGCTTTCAGGAATACTGTACATCACATTTACATTCCTATTCACTTACATTTTATTACAATGCCAACATTAATATTTCTTGAATAATCTATATTATTATATAACCTATTTTCAAAAGTGGTGACAAACCACAGACCTATCTCTATTCTACCTCTATTATTTATTTTCTGGTTATACCTCTATTATCCAAAGTCATGGACAAATGCGTTAATTCCCAACTAATCAATTTATATAAGAAGTCAAAATTTCTTAGTGAATTCCAATCTGGCTTCAGACCAAATCACTCTACAGTAACGACCCTCTTAAAAATGTGCAACAAAATCCTATATGGAATGAAACAGGGAATGTTGACTGTAACAATATTCCTAGATTTTACAAAGGCTTTTGATAATGTTGATCACGCTATTATGTTAAACAAGCGCCAGTACTCTGATATTGGACCACATGCTTTAACTCTTATTTATCAGGAAGATTCCAACATGTGTCTATCTCAACTGTAACGCAACAAGTCTAGCCACTTGGATATTACATGTGGGGTCCCCCAATGCTCTGTTCTGGAGCCCTTCCTTTTTTCTGTCTTTTTAAATCACCTGCCCAGTTTGTAAGACAACTTCTCTGCATGTCTATGCTGATGATTCTATTCTATATGCATGCAGTCCCAGCCTCTCTGACCTTGAAAATGTGCTGCAATCTGATTTTTCAAAGGTTGAAAACTGGATCACCCAAAACAAATTGGCTAAAATTCGTAAGCTGCCCATGACAGATCTATTGATCAGAACCAATAACTAATCTTGCCTCAGTTACTAGCTTGAAATATTTGGGAATGTGGCTCGACTCCAATTTAACATTTGGTTTGCATAGTGATAAACTGGCATCCCAAACTGGGTGTATTATATAGAAATAAATCCTGCCTAAGCTCATTGGTCAGAAAGCAGTTTGCACAGCAGATGCTAATGCCAATTATCGACAATAGAGATATAGTGTATGGTGCAGCACTTTAAATTCACCTCAGCAAACTTTACATTCTTTACAACTCAATATGCCCTTTTGCCTTACTATGTAACTTCAACACCAACCATTGTGATATGTTAATTCGATTAGGTTGGCTATCCCTGGAGTCCAGACATAATGTACACCTTTTCTGTCTTACCTTCAAGTACTTTCTAGATAAGTTACCCAATTACCTGAGCAGGCTTCTCCCGCCCACTGAACACAGCACTTATCTCCTTAGGCTACGGCTCCAGTAACTACTGCCACATGCGCGCCTGGTGTCCTGGAGGCGCGTGCACAGATAAAAGCCGTGATCAGTGGTCTGTAGGGAGCTATGTGAGGCGTGGCCAAGACAGGGGGGGCGCGGCCATGACGAGGGGAACGGCCATGGCAGGGCATATCTGCCCTTCCATTGGCTGCCCGCCGAGCACGTGACCGCGTTGCAGCATGGGAAGACAAAATGATTGTCTTCCCTGCCAGCGTACGCCTCGCAGCTCTTTGGGCGACCACACACACACGGTCACTGGGAGCTGCCCCATAGAGGGCTGTGCTGTGGTGTGTGGCACACACACCACAGCACGCGATGCAGCGGCCAATGAGGACCTGGCCTAAGATCCACCAGAAACCTGCATATGGTTACAAGGTTCAATAAAGAATCCGGTTGCTCTTCTTTCTCGTATTGACCACCCCACTGCTGGAACAATATACCTGAGTTCTTCAAATCCGCTTCCTGTCTAAAACCCTTGAAAACCTCGGCTGCTTCCTACTTTAAACCTGTTTCAAACTGTAACTTGTAATGTTGTCAACGTTATTTTGTGCCCAGGATACACTTGAAAATGCGAGATATCTCTCAGTGTATTTTTTTCCTTGTAAAATATTTTACAAATAAAATAAATATATACATACTTTAAAGTGCATACATTTACCAATTCTGTTATCGTCCCATTAATGTTGATTTTTATTGTTGTCATATTTTCATTGTCAAAAGAATAAAATTAAATTCAATTGGTGGGAGAGCAGAATTTAAAAATCTCGCTGATTTGGAGGATAACAGCTCGGTTGAATATTACTTCTAAAACTACAAATACATCATTTTCATACCATGGGTAGGATTAAATATTCATCCTTACACTTAAAGCACAATCCAAGATCTCTTTTTTATAAAAAAAAGCCCCCCCCCCCCTTAGGATTAAAGCAGGGGGTCTCTAGAGCTGACCCCCATACCTTTCAGCTCTGGGGACCCCAGCTTCCGGAGATACTTACCTCAGTAGGGGGTGCCAGTAGCCGCTCCGCTCAGGTAACAGGCATCACGTAATGGCCACCGTTCAAAGCTTCCATGCCCTGTGGGCCAATAGGACGCCGTGATGTCATCAGTTTCGGCTTTCTATTGGCCTGCTTCACGCGGGAGCTTTAAACTTTAAAGTCCAGCTAGCTCAACAGGAGTGGCTACTGGTACGCCATACAAAGGAGGTCTGTATCTCTGGAAGCAGAGGGTCCCCGGAGCTGAAATGAATGGAGTACAGCTCCGGAGACCACCTGCTTCAATCCTGGGTAAAAAATTTTTAAATACATGTTAAAAAAAATGGCGCTTGGATTGCTCCTTTAAAATGAGACTGCTTTAATTGTTGATCCTGCAATGCCCAAGGTTGTTGTACAGTCGTAGTTTGTAATATTGTTTGTGACGTAAAGACAAAGCTGAAGAGGGATGAGTAACAGTTGAACTTGTCGCCCACTGTAACTATGAATCAGCGAGTCATTCCTAACTTTTAATGAAGTGATTGCCAGCCATAATGGTATCATATCCGCTTGTTGTCTGAAAAGAACAATGTTGCAGGTCCCTCTAGCAGTGACAGAGTTCATGTAGTTTTCTTTAATTAATATTGTTATATTTCTGCTTCGATTGTATTGTATCCTATATCGAAACTTCATTATTGATCCAGAGGAAGGCAAACAAAAAACCCCAGTGTCATATATCATCCAATGATATCTCATAAAGGGAAAAATAAATTCCTTCCTGACTCCAAGAATTGGCAATTGAATTACTCCCTGGATCAAGATTCTTCCCATGTTTACTTATTTGGTATATCCCTGTATACCTTTCCTTTCTAAAAATATGTCCAATCTTTTTTTGAACAAGTCTATTGTGTCTGCCATCACAGTTTACATGGGTAAAGAATTCCACATTTTAACTGCCCTTACTGTAAAGAACCCTTTCCTCTGTTGTTGGTGAAATCTCCTTTCCTCCAACCTAAAGGGATGACCCTGTGTCCTTTGTGCTGCCCTTGGGATGAATAGTTCTTTTGAAAGCTCTGTGTACTGTCCCCGAATATATTTGTATATAGTTATCATATCCCCTCTTAGACGACTCTTTTCTAATGTAAATAAATCTAATTTAGCTAGCCTCTCCTCGTAAATTAGATTGTCCATCCCCTTTATTAATTTGGTGGCTCTTCTCTGCACTCTCTTTAGTTCCGTAATGTCTTCTCTAATGAGTGGTACCCAAAATTGTACTCCATATTCAAGGTGTGGTCTTACTAATGCTTTGTAAAGGGGCTTAATTATGTTTACTTCCCTTCCACCCATTGCCCGTGTAATGCAAGATAAGATTTTGTTTGCCTTTGCAGCTACTGCATGACTTTGGGCACAATTGCTAAGCCTGCTGTCTGCAAGTACTACAAGCACTCCTAAATCCTTCTGCATCAAGGATTCCTCCAATTTATCCCCATTTAATTTGTATGTTGCCCGTTTATTCTTGCTTCCCAAATGCATAACCTTACACTTATCTGTATTAAACCTAATTTGCCATTTACAATACCTGCCCAAGTTTCCAGTCTCTCCAAGTCCGTCTGGAGAGAAATTACATCCTGCTCTGATTCTACTACCTTACACCATTTAGTATTATCAGCAAAGATGGAGACTTTGCTCTCGATGCCAACCTCAAGGTCATTAATAAACAAGTTAAAAAGCAGGGGCCCCAGTACCAATCCCTGAGGTACTCCACTCACAAACTTAGCCCAACCTGAAAAAGTTCCATTTATGACAACCCTCTGTTGTCTATCCTTCAACCAGTTTTCAATCCAGGTGCATATATTTTTACTGAGTCCAATTTGCTTTATTTTGCACACCAACCCCTTGTGTGGAACCATATCAAAATCCTTTGCAAAATCTAAGTAGACCACATCAACTGCATTACTCTGGTCTAAATTCCTACTTACCTCCTCAAAGAAACAAATAAGGTTAATTTGGCATGATCTATCCTTCATAAATTCATGCTGACTATTACTAATAATTTTGTTTTCCATTAAGTAATCCTTAATATTATCCCGTATTAAGAATATTATCCAGTATTAAACCTTCAAGTAGTTTCCCCACTTTTGAAGTCAGGCTTACAGATCTGTAATTCCCTGGTTGTGATCTAGCTCCCTTTTTAAAAATAGGCACCACATCTGCTTTACGCCAATCTTGTGGTACTGAGCCTGTGGAAAAGGAGTCCTTGAATATTAAATTTAATGGTTTGGCTATTACTGAACTTAACTCCTTGAGAACTCTTGGATGTATGCCATCGGGGCCAGGTGCCTTATTTACTTTAATTTTTTCAAGCCGCCTATGAACTCCTTCCTCAGTTAACCAATTGTTCATTAATATGGAGGTTTTGGCTTCCTCCTGTGGCACTACAATTGAAATTGATTCTTCCCCGGTAAACACAGAGGCAAAGAATTTGTTTAATATCTCTGCTTTTCCCTTATCTCCAATAATCTGCCTGCTCATCTCACACTGAAAAGGTCCTATATATTCTTTTCTCCTTTTTTGTTATTAAGGTACTTAAAGAACTTTTTAGTGTTGATCTTACTTTCTATTGCAAACCTTTTTTCATTATCCATTTTTGCTAATTTGATTATGCACAAGTAAAGGTGTTTTGTAACATTCTAATTCAAACAGCCAAATGCTTATGTATTGGGCAACGTTATAAGCACGCGGAAATGTTATTTCTGGAAGTCTGAGTGCTTGTACGACACCAAATTACTCATCAAAAACAAAGAAACACAAAGAAAAGGAACACTACCAGAGAAATTATTTCGAGCTGACATCAATCTGGTGATCAGAGGAGGAATTAGGTTACAAAGCTGCAACAAAGCCCCAAAAGAATATTTTAACATATACAATGGTAGATGAAAACATCGCTGAGGGTATATATTTAATAATTTGATGCACATTACAAACAAGTTAAAAAAGCTGTGTGTGCTGTGCACGCGCATAGTAAGTGAAACTTCGGCACACATGTGTCAGTCAGTGTATGTGTCAGTCAGTGAGTATGTATGTGCGTTTGTGTCAGTCAGTGTGTGCATGTGTGTCAGTCAGTGTGTGCATGTGTGTGTCAGTCAGTGTGTGTGTGAGTGTCAGTCAGTGTGTGTGTGTGTGTGTGTGTGTGTGTGTGTGTGTGTGTGTGTCAGTCAGTCAGTGTATGTCTCTCTCTCTGTGTTGTGTGAATGTCTCTCTGTGTCGGTCAGCGTGCGTGTGTGTCAGTCAGCATGTCAGTCAGCGTGTGTGCGTGTGTGCCAGTCAGTGTGTGTGTCAGTCAGCGTGTGTGCGTGTGTGCCAGTCAGTGTGTGTGCCAGTCAGTGTGTGTGCGTGTGTGCCAGTCAGTGTGTGTTCGTGTTTGTGTCAGTGTGTGTGTTTGTGTCAGTCAGTGTGTGTGCGTGTGTTTGTGTCAGTCAGTGTGTGTGTGTGTGTGCGTGTGTCAGTCAGCGTGTGTGCGCGTGTGTCAGTCAGGGTGTGTGCGCGTGTGTCAGTCAGCGTGTGTGCGCGTGTGTCAGTCAGTGTGTGTGTGCGCGTGTGTGAGTCAGTGTGTGTGTGCGCGTGTGTGAGTGCGCGTGTGTGAGTCAGTGTGTGTGTGCGCGTGTGTGAGTCAGTGTGTGTGTGTGTGTGTGAGTCGGTGTGTGTGTGCGCGTGTGTCAGTCAGTCAGTGTGTGTGTGCGCGTGTGTCAGTCAGTCAGTGTGTGTGTGCGCGTGTGTCAGTCAGTGTATGTGTGCGCGTGTGTGAGTCAGTGTGTGTGTGCGCGTGTGTGAGTCAGTCTGTGTGTGCACGTGTGTGAGTCAGTGTGTGTGTGCGCATGTGTGAGTCAGTGTGTGTGTGAGTCAGTGTGTGTGTGAGTCAGTGTGTGAGTGTGAGTCAGTGTGTGAGTGTGAGTCAGTGTGTGAGTGTGTGTCAGTGTGAGTGTGTGTCAATCAGTGTGTGTGTGTGTGTGTGTGTGTGTGTGTCAGTCAGTGTGTGTCTCTCTCTCTGTGTTGTGTGAATGTCTCTCTGTGTTGTGCCCCCCACCCCTCCTCCTCCTCCCCCTCCCACTACCCCAGGCGGAGCTGCGGACACGGCTGTGTGTCCTGCTGCAGCCAGCCCCCCCGGCGACACGGTGGTCCCGTTACCCCCCTCCTCCCGACTCCCACTACCCCAGGCGTAGCTGCGGACACGGAGCTGCGGACTCCCAACCCCCCCGGCGACACGGGGGTCCCGTTACCCCCTCCTCCCGTTACCAAAGCAGGAGCGACAGGGCAGGAGGTGGAGCTTCGGCCTCAGATAGCTACCCCACCACGGAGCAGCGTACTCCACGGCGGGCAGCACCGCAGAGCCCGTGCCGGATGAGGGGAATTAAGGGACCCCTTAACTGACTGACAGCCCCTCAACCAATCGTCAGCGGCGGGACGCGACAGCCAATCACCGGTTGCCTCGCAGCAGCGCCCTCTGCCAACCACACCACACACACGAAACCTGCCATCCACAACATGGCTATGGACAGAGCCTCTGCGCATGCGTTGAGGAGGATGGCTGCCTGTGTGGAGGAGCGGGTGAGGGAGAGCGGCGCCGCCGCATGTCAGCGGCTGTGTGGGGGATGCGGCGGCATTTAGATGTCAGCAGGCGCAGGCAGCGGGCGGGGAACGGTGTGGGGGGAATGGTTGGAATGGTGGCCGTTAGGAGCGGCGCCACGGCTATCGCCGCCACCGCCGCATATGTCATCAGCCGTGTGGGGGGAGCGGTGCCTATTAGGAGTGGCGCCGGCGGCTATCGCAGCCGCCACATGTGATTTGCCAGAACACAGCCCGGCCTCATCTGCCAGCACTGTGACGTCAGCACTTTGACGTCACATCCGTTTCATTTTCTGCCCCTACAATCCATTTTTGTCCCAGTAGGGATGAGGTGCCACTAAAGAAGTTTCACTTCAAAAAAAGGTTTGTTACAGCCATTGTCTACAATCTAAGAAAGTTTAGATATTTCAAATCTTAGTATGTGGCTTACTGTAAAAGAAAATCAAATAAATATATGCATTAATATACTGTTTTTTCCATGAGATAAAGTAAAAAGCATTACAAAAATCTACACTTGTGCAGTCACAGAAAATAGGTTTAAGCAAAAAGCGTAACTGTATACAAATGGAGTAAGTGCGTAGAAAACATGGTACCTGGACAGGCATAGTTCTGTGTAGTTTCAATGCCCCCTTCTGGTGAATTTTAGCAAAACAAGTGGAACAGTAATCTTCTCCACACTCCAAACACATCTTGAGGTATAGAAAAAAAAACAAAATTATTAGTATTGAGCAAACTGGCAGAGCTTAAGTTGCTATAATTTTGTACAAATCATACATTTGACAGTACTCTATGTAACGAAAGTACTTTCAAATTTCAAATATTTTTTTAGGTTGGAATAATACATCTGTAATACTTTCCAAGCTAGAGACACAATTTCAGTCCCTCCAAGTTAGGGGTGGCAAACTCCAGTCCTCAAGAGGCACCAACAGTTCAGGTTTTAAGGATATCCCTGCTTCAGCACAGGTGGCTTAACTAGTCCCAGCTTCGGCACAGGTGGCTCAATTGGTCCTTGATTCAGCACACTGGGCTCAATCAGTGCCTCAGTCTTTAACTCAGCCACTGATTGAGTTCCCTGTGCTGAAGCGGAGATATCCTTAAAACCTGACCTGTTGGTGGCCCTTGAGGACTGGAGTTGGCCACTCCTGATCTAAGTAGTACCATTACCAAGTAATGCAAACAACCATTTTGATAAACTGATGCTAAAAGTGGCATTGTGCTGGTGTGTCTCATTGAGGTTACTTTACTTAAGCTGCACAAACCCGATGTAAGAGAATTGCACCAGATCTATATCCACGAAAAGGATTTCAATTACAAACAATTGCCAGTTGGTTTTTTTCTTTGATAAATATGAAGTCCTTCTTTTCCACTAGTTCTGGCCCAGGTTTCTAGCGGGACGACAGTAGTAGACGTAGTCAAAGTAGTGAGAATTGCTGGGAGTGTCAATGAGGACTGTTAAGGGGCAGTGAGCCAGCACAGAGATTAACCCTTTGAGTGCTACGGCCTCTCCGGTACTTGAAACCACGTGATCTTTCCATCACTGATGACGGAATGGGGGAGTCCTCTTCCATTACACTTCCTTGTAGAACGCGTTCTGCGCTCCTAGAACGCGATCTCCCCAACAAAAATGAACAGGTACAAGTTGACATAGGTACTGCGTCATGGAGCCACTGGAGTGCCAGACACCCTGATGTAATGTAGTAGCTAAGTCCTATAGGGCACCCAAAGGGTTAAGCTTAGATGTATAAGGGGTCCTCGATATGTACTGCAGGAAACATGTCCAGATCTGAAGTGGCAGAGACCTGTCACATCCAGTGCTGTACATTACATTTAGGAAGCCAGTTTAATGCTGGTGCAGAAAGAGAATATATTCCTTATGAACTCAATTATAGAACAATTGACACATTAATAAACAGACCCGATAATGTTGAAGAGGAATCAAATGTAAACACTAAAGCAGGTATTAACAGCTGTACTGATGAAATCTGAACAGTTCATTACATTTTTAAATTGCTCCTCCAAGTGTGACTGAAATAAAACTAGATAAAGTATATATGATATAGTGTTGGGTAATCTAAATGGCATCTAATAAGCTACAATCAACCCCAAGGATGCTGACCTTTCCACATTACAGTATTTATGGTATTGTATGTCTTTATTTATATAGCGCCATTAATGTACATAGCGCTTCACAGTAGTAATACATGTGGTAATCAAATAATTAACAGATAATATAAATAACAGGTCATGTGCTTCAGACATAAAAGTAACATTAAGGAAGAGGAGTCCCTGCCCCGAGAAGCTTACAATCTAATGGTGTGATGATAAAGGAATTCGATGCCTATTCCTGTGTGCTATTTGTGTTTCTTTCATTGGAGAAATCTTCTTAATTGTCTATTTCCCCCGATTTAGTAAACTAGGAAATAAATTGGCAGCATTAAAGCAGCAAAACGTGAAAAATCCTTAGTTTTTTTTAATAAATCAGTTCTGTAATATTAGATAATACAGTCTGCATTTTTTTAAACTCCTAATGCAATTTGTAATGATTTTTTTTTTATGTACTGATCATCCTTTGGTTGCAAGAGCAACCATTTAGAAAATCAAACCCACTTCTTCCTTTGAAATAAACACATTTTTGATTTCTGCCTTTTGGCAACAAAGTATCACAAACAGATCTGTTTCTGTGTTCCAAACAGCAGACTGTCTATTACTCTGAAAGCTGTTACAATAATGTGTTGCACTTAGTAATGCAATGTTACATAGCAGCTGCAGCATTTCACAGACTGCAGCACAAAATTAGAAAGCGGCCATTTCGGTAGGCACACAATCAGGATTTTGACAGATTTATAATAGGAGCCCCAAACGATGTCCAGCTTAGGTAAGAATGTAGAATTATACATTGTCGCATGCTTCATAAATACAAGTAAGAAAAAAAAGAAGTAAGAAAAAAAAGGGGGTGGGAGGTGGATCTAGTATTGCTGCTTTAACTAACCTCACCCCATGGTGAGTTAGCACTTCTGTCTGGCCCCCTTAAAGCTGCAGTTCAGTCTTTTATTTTTTTTATTTTATTTTTTTTACTTCAATAGTTTCATGTGTGCAATCTCTAATTACCTAAAGAACTGTATAGCTGCCAGTCAATTAGTTCTCCATGTATTGATAGGCGAAATTTGGTGACATAATTAGTGAAGGGATCTGTTTTTCTTCTGCTTCTTTCTCTCAGTGGAAGCTCATGAATATTCATGAGCACTCCTACACTGACATGTGCTAGAGGGAGGGCAGGGCTGACAAAGGGGTGTGCCAGGGCTTGTGACAGGACATGAAGGGGCAGTGCCTTAGCAAATGGCTGTTAAAATAGAATACAAGAAAATTGGTCTTTCAAAGTTGTTTTTTTAAAAACAGAAAATGCTAAAAGTATTTTTTCTTACTACAGAACTGATTTACTAAAAAAAAACACACATGCAGGATATTGACTGAACTGCAGCTTTAAATCCATCCACCCTCCTTGTTCAATTCATTGCATTCTCTTCAACACACCAGCTGTCTGATACCAGGTATTTGTGTTGTTTCAAGGATATTCAGTCGACTAAAACAGTCTTTGACTGAGCCACTGATTGAGCCACCTGTGCTGAAGCAGGGATATCCTGAAAACCTGACCTGTTGGTGGCCCTGGAGGACATGAGCTGGCCACCTCTGCTCTAGTACATGTGCTGCTGTGCAGTTTAAATGTTGGACAGGTGAAAAGTTCTCCAGAGTAATTTTCTACAATCCTAAGTAGATCATCATCGATAATAAATATAAACATTAAAACAAATTAATTTGAATAATTTTTAGCACGCTTTAAAGCACAGATTAAAAAAAAACATTAAACTTACAGTAAGTTGAGATGTTGGGGGAAGAAAATGGAGGTTACATAAGTATGCTGTACCCCCAATTTACAGCCAAGAGCATCTGCCAGTAAAATGTGTTCTCCAAGGGGCTTCTTTTATATCAGCCAAATTTACTTAAATGGGAAATGTCAACCAATTTGAACCAGCGCAATCTGCCGCTTTGGCTGATATTGAATAAGCCCCTAAAACCTCACTGTGACAGACCAGGTACTATAAAAAAAATATTATTTTTTTAGCATGTTCTTGTATAGCGCTGCTAGTTTTTACGTAGCGCTTTACAGAGACATTTTGCAGGCACAGTCCCTGCCCCGTGGAGCTTACAATCTATGTTTTTGGTACCTGAGGCACAGGGAGATAAAATGATCCCATTATGCTGTAATCAGATGGTTTGTGTCTTAAAGGGTAACTACACACTATGGCTTCTTTCAAGGTTCCTTTGAAGACATTTCAAACTCAAATTATTCTGTCTACCGATTGCTGATTTATAAGAAACCTACTTTTTAAAATATGTCACACATTCACAAGATGTCATACAATTATAAAATGTTGTAGCTGTATCTTACTGACTGTAGAAGAGACACTTACCAGCAATGCACTTTTTGTTTCACACTGTCCACAAGACTTCCCTTTTACTTTTGGTTTTTCAGTGGCCGTAACATTTGCAGATCTAGAAACCGCATTCTGCTTCTCAGGATCTGTAAAAAATGTGATAAAGTTCCGAATCAGATATAAGAAACTGCGGAATGAACTATGCAGACAAAAGCCGTCAATCACATTATTGAGAAATATTCCGTGAACTATTTTCTGACAGAGACACGTCAATTGCTGACAATTTCCAGTGACAAATAATTTTTCATACGCACCACACGTTCAGCAGATTCTATAGTATTCAAGGTTGATTTATTTTTCCACATCTCACTAGTCAACACATCCTAAGATGCATTCATTTAAAGTTATTTTGCAGGGTTGGTAACGGACAAGTGGTAAACGCATGAGTATGGAATTAGTCAAAGTAGATTTCATCACAAGCAGCAGAAAGTCACATGCTGTATGTAAGGGAAATATGGTGGTCATGCACTAAACGGTGTTAGCATCCGTTCACTTGAATATTAATTCGGTATTACAGCAACTGCCCTTTAGTGAATAAGGGCTCACAGTCTCTAGATTTTTAGTACAGTAGGGCCCTGCTTAACGGCGTTCCGCTTCTCGGCGATCCGCCAATAAGGCGGTGCCGAGAAGAGGGCCGGCATGTCCGCGCATGCGCAGAAGGGGGAGCGCCCGAGTTCACGCATGCGCAGAACGGGGGAGCGGACGAGTTCAACCATGTGCAGAAGGGGGACTGCAGAGTCTGTGCATGCGCAGAAGGGCTAGGAGACACGGAAAATCGCCGGTGGACATAGCAAATGCTATGTTCCGCTTGTCTGTGATTTTCGCTTTCTGGAGGCACCCTGGAACGGAACCCGCCGTATGAGCGGGGCCCTACTATACAATTGTGAACTACTGTGGTTGTGGAATATTGAAAACCACTTAAAATTAAAAAAAATATTGACTTTCCCATTTTAATTAGCTTCATTATTCAGAATCTGCATTCCTATAGTCTGCGGGGAGCTTTCTAACCTACTGTATCTACCTTGCCAACGTATTTTTTTGAACAAAGTTTTAAACTCTACCTTGAATCAGATTTTTGAGGACTTTCAACTTTATTCTTCCAGATGAAACCTAGGATCTCAAAACAAACAATTATCTGAGGCTATAATATACACATGTAGATCATTCAGACAAGTGGAGGTAGTTACAGCGTTAGCAAACCAAAATACAAGCTTAAAATAGCAAGAAAAAACAGATTCAAAAATAGCTTTGGGGTCCTGCCTAGCATAGGTTTATGAACAGACACTAATATTTCTCTATTCTCTGTCATTGGATCTGTACAATGGTAGTCTGATATTTCCATAGATGTTGTATAGTAAAAAAATTCGGAAATGAACTGAATGGTGGTACGTAGAAATTGGAAAAACAGTTCAAATCCATCACCCCAACCATAATCCATCTGCGGATTGGGAACTAAAATAGCCGCGCGGATTCATTCAAATCGGTCATTGAAGAGAATCCAGATGGATTTTTAAGAATCCAAACTCGGATATAATATTGAATTCAGCTAGCCATCAGCTGGTTTCGCTCACACTGCTAGAGCTGCGGCCTAGAAAAGCAGTGGTTGTGGGTTCTAGTCCTATTGGGTCTGACAGCATTCCAGTCATTAGGTTTGTGATTTAGACATAAACTCTATATAGTTGGTATGGAAATTATTTTAGGAAGTGTAGGAAGGGACTCGTTTAAATATACTTTGCATAACTATTAACATATCTCCCAGCCGGGTACCTGTGTGCTCCTTTTCCAGCATAGGCATATCTCACAAATTTATTTAGAGGGACGTTTGAGGGGATATACTGTATATACACAACTGAAGATACTACAAAATACTAAAATCAATTGCAAAAAAAAACAATCCGAAATGGCCTTTTTGAGACTGATCTGCAGAAATTCGTGGAACGAAAGATCCAGAAAAAAATGTGCCCATCTCTAGTGGTACGCAGTGCCCCTCGTGAAGAAGAGGTATGGGTAGTTTTTCCTACATAAGCACTTTGTAATTCACTACAACCACTGCTATTTTATATATTACTAGCTAAGAGACCCGGCGTTGCCCGGGATGTAATTTTGGGGGGGCGGACGACAGGGTTGGGCTTCCCCCGGGTGACTGGGTGACTGACTGAATGGGTGGGTGACTGAATGGGTGGGTGACTGGGTGACTGACTGAATGGGTGGGTGACTGACTGACTGTATGGGTGGGTGGGTGGGTGACTGAGTGAGTGGGTGGGTGACTGAGTGACTGGGTGGGTGACTGAGTGAGTGGGTGGGTGACTGAGTGAGTGGGTGGGTGACTGAGTGGGTGGGTGACTGAGTGAGTGGGTGGGTGACTGAGTGAGTGGGTGGGTGACTGAGTGGGTGGGTGGGTGACTGAGTGGGTGGGTGACTGAGTGAGTGGGTGGGTGACTGAGTGAGTGGGTGGGTGACTGAGTGAGTGGGTGGGTGACTGAGTGAGTGGGTGGGTGACTGAGTGAGTGGGTGGGTGACTGAGTGAGTGGGTGGGTGACTGAGTGAGTGGGTGGGTGACTGAGTGAGTGGGTGGGTGACTGAGTGAGTGGGTGGGTGACTGAGTGAGTGGGTGACTGAGTGAGTGGGTGACTGAGTGAGTGGGTGACTGAGTGAGTGGGTGACTGAGTGAGTGGGTGACTGAGTGAGTGGGTGACTGAGTGAGTGGGTGACTGGGTGAAAGTGGGTGACTGGGTGAAAGTGACTGGGTGACTGGGTGGGTGTGTGGGTGGGTGTGTGGGTGACTGGGTGGGTGGGTGTGTGGGTGACTGAGTGAGTGGGTGGGTGACTAAGTGAGTGGGTGGGTGACTGAGTGAGTGGGTGGGTGACTGAGTGAGTGGGTGGGTGAGTGGGTGAGTGGGTGGGTGAGTGGGTGGGTGACTGAGTGGGTGGGTGGGTGACTGAGTGGGTGGGTGGGTGGTTGACTGGGTGAAAGTCGCTGACTGGGTGAACGTGACTGGGTGGGTGTGTGGGTGACTGGGTGACAGTGCGTGGGTGGGAGACGGTGGGTGACTTACCTTGACCCCGTGGCATCTGGCTGGGGCAGGAGGTGAGTTCGGGAAGCTGGCGGGGGGCAAGAGTGGCAGGAGGCCCGCGCCGCGCTTACCCTCCGTCTGGGAGCCGGAGCACGTGAGGAGGAGGCCCGCGCCAGGCTTCCCCTCCGTCCGTGAGCCGGCGCACGTGAGTGGGAGTGCAGGAGGGCCGCGAAGCGCTTCCCCTCCGTTCCTCGTTGTGAGCGAGGGGGGAGGAGCCTGGAGTTTGCTGCTGAGCAGGAGGGCCGCACTTCCCCTCTCCGGGACCCGGCGCACATGAGGGGGAGTGCAGGAGGCCCGGGCCGCACCGCGCTTTTCCTCGTTGTGAGCGAGGAGGCAGGAGCCTGGAGTTTGCTGCTGAGCAGGAGGGCCGCGCTTCCCCTCTCCGGGAGCGGCTCACGGTGAGGGTGATGGTGCGGCTGGGGATGTTGCGGAGCGTGAGGATTTGGGTGAGGTGGGGAGGGGGGAGAGAGTGAGGGGTACCGGGAGAGGAGGGGCACCGGGAGAGGAGGGAGGGGGGGTGTGGAAGGTGAGCTGCGGTCCAACTGACGGGGGAGAGTGAGGCCAAGCAACAGAGTGTGTGTGTGTATGTGTATGTGTATGTGTATGTGTATGTGTGTGTGTGTGTGTGTGTGTGTGTGTGTGTGTGTGTGTGTGTGGTCACTCCGCCTCAGGCCAATGAGAGGTGTGGGGGCGGGCGGCCCAAGAGACCAATGAAATTTCCCCTAGGGACACAGGAAGATGCAGACAGGCATACAGTGCTTTCACAAATATATAATAAGATAATATCTATCCATATGCTCAGATAAAAGGAACTATCTTACTGTACCTTTCCAGCATTTTCTTGGTTTGGGTTTTGATTACTAAGACTGCCAAGTTGGCCAGATTTCCAGTGATATCCATTTGATCGTCTGTAAAGCAAAAGCAAGCTGTGAATATTTCACGTCTCCTTGTTTTTAATTCTGCTATGGAAAAGTCAATGGTAACGATACGTACATACATCATGTAGTGAGTAGAATGGGGGGAGTACTCTAATATTACTTTAGTGTTCATACTTAACATTACTGTGTCCAACCACAAAAGAATTAATCATAAAAGCTAAATGCTGATAAGGTAATCTAACCATGGCAATTGATATAGTGACAGAAAGGCTTGTAGTTTAGTTTACAATAGAGTATACATCTGAATTCTTTTGAGAGCATAAAATCTACTGCAGATAGCCATTGGTTAATTAAAGCAGAAATTGCCATTAACGATTGGCTCAGAAAGAAATTGACATGTTTTTTAATGCCAGGTGTGCAAACTCTTCCAACAAGAGTTAGGAGACACCAACAGTAATGGCTGATACAGTCAACCTTTCAATACCAATTCCAATTTGTCTCAGTCACAGAATACATTTCCCAAAAATAGGACCGTTTTCCTTTTAGGGTGAATATTAAATATTCTGCAGAAAGATCTTGACACCTGTAGAGTTAAGATTTTCCCTTACTCTCGTTCTTCTTTCTCCCTACTCATGCTCTGACGTAACTGGTTCAGCTTCTGCTCCATCTCCTGGTTCTGCACCTCAAGCTGTACAGTCTCCATGCGAAGCTCTCGTACATTCCTGGGAAAATGTATGTTGTAAAGACACTATATGGTTTAATTGGGTTTTAATATCCGATTGCACTGTCAAAGAAAGTTGTCCCAGATAAATATAGTTGAAAATGTCGGGAAGTAGGACCACTGCGCAGAGGAAATAATGTGGTACAATACTCACAGCACTCTCCGCGTAAACTATGCGCTGTCAAGTTAAACAACGATTCTCTCATTCAAAAACATTTCAATTGATCGTTATTTTTTATTTCATTAGCACAAGGAGAATAACGAACATGCTCATGTTTAAACTGGGTTTATATTTGATCTAGAACTAGGCTGTCCAACTTCACAGAGCAGAGCCTATACCATACGGTTACTCATACTCAGTGCTGATCATGGAGTGATCTTTAGTTAAGGTAACACCTTTCCTTACAAATGTTACTGAAGTGAGAATACTGTTCAACAATCCCTTTAGTACCAGAAAGGACTAAAAGTAATTTTTAGTAATGCACGGTCAATCTTTCCTACCCAAAAGTACTAATTCAATAGGAATATTGGTAAATTACACAAAGAAAAATATAAAATGTGCACTGTCTATATAATTTGGTCCAAGAGATCTTGGGACATTTTCAGTGTACTCTAATAATGTTCAGTCTTTAGAGATTTGACGGAAGAGACTACGGCACTCTCTCTGACAATAGAAAATAGAAAAATAAACGTGACTGCAGCTCAACCCTAAGGGTCTTTCCAGGACCCCCAAATAGAAGTAGAGAATTTAGAGATGGGTGAAGGGAGCGCAGAAAAGAGATAGATAGATAGATGCAACACAATCAACAGCCCCACATGGGGGTAGAGATGAGTCAGACCTCTTAGTTAAGATGAAATACCAAAGAAATGTACTTACTTTGTTTTTAACTTGGTCGAGTTTCCACTTTTTGCAGCAGGAAGTGTTACAAAGTCAGTGTTCATGGTTCATAAAGCAAGCACTTCCTACACAGTCAATAAAATATAGGCTCGGTTATGAAAAAAAGAAACATAAAACAGAATAATAATTACTACACTTGTTAAAAAAAATGTGTATTCACATGTAATTTCCAAAATATGATTAATTATGTGACTAGAAAGAACACTGTAAAAAATAATTGTCTGTCTTAGCAGAGCATATGAAAGTGAGGTAAAACAATGAAACATGTCTTTGTCAGAAGGTCCGACAGTGCATTGTAGGCCGTTCTCATATCAAGGGTTTAGAAGTCATGTGTAATTAATTATATTGCCAAAATGAATGAGTGTGCATTTGTTTTAAAATCAGTGCACTTCTATGTGCTTTCTTCCCTTTGCTGCTTCTTGCAAGATTACAGACCTACACTAACATGATTCAGAGTTTGACATCTGCTCTGTGGCAATTGAAATTTCTCCCTAAACCGCTCAAGCAAATAACTGGTAAACGAGGAGTGACAAAGAAGCAATAAAATAACATTGGAAAGGGAAAGTTTGGGAAAGAAGGAGGAGAACACAAGAAAAAGATAAGGTAAATACTTTAAGTGATTTAAAACAGCTCCAGGCCAAAGGGACTAAGGCCGCGTTCACACTGGGGGCTTCGCGACGCTGCGTCCGCTCGCCTCCGTCTGCTGGGCGATGTATGATCATTCCCAGCAGACGGAGTGATCCGACAAAGCGGGCGGGCGGGGGGCGGCGGCACAGTGTCACGGGCGCAGAGCAAATGGATGGTGCTTTTTTTTTTCCCCTCAGCACTGTGCTGGAGCTCCCTTTAGCACGGGAGGATATAATAAAGCAGCAATCCGGCGTACTGACAAGTCATGTGTATACATGATTCCATCCAAGGCTGCGCTATGCTGGACCAGACCCCCCCACCCCCATCCCTCGTCTTCACTGCCGAGTCGCAATTTCAGCGGCCAATCAATGTAAACGTCTGGACATTGATTGGCTGCTGAAATTGACGTCACGCTGCTGCAGCCGGAGATCACAGATTGAAAAGACTCCCGCAACTGCAGCAGCGTCGACGCCGTACTTTGCAGCCAATGGTAGTTTCAATACTGAACACTACCATTGGCCGCCAGGAATCTGTGACGACCGTCACAGTAGTGTGCTGTGTGAGAGGGGCCTAAGGCAGTGGTCCCCAACCTTTTGAAACTGCTTCCCAACTCCACCCTCCCTCTCCCCCCCCCCTCCCCCATGTAATTGTTTTGCCTGGTCGGTGAACAAAATAAGATGCTCATTTTAAGAGCCCCCAAAACATCTAATTTAAAAGAATAAGAATTACACTTGGTGAAATATATCACTAGGTTTATTGATGCAGGAAAGCTGCCTTCTTTCTCTTTGTGACTCACTCTCTGTCGCTCGCTCTGGCCCACTGTGTCTGTCCTTTGTCCCTCTCTGCCCTTCTTTGTCTTTGCCTGTATCTACCATCATGAATGTACCGTCCAACTCCTTTGAGTTCCCTTTCTAAGCCTCTCAGGCACCCTGGGGATCAAGACCCTGGGTTAGGGAACACAGAACTAAGATCAGAGTAAAAAGACAAGAGACAATAGCTACAGGTAAAGCATTAGAATCTAGTTTACCATGACATAATTACATAATAGTAATGTAATATAGCTACTGAATGAATACCTTTTGAGAGTCTGGTTAGATAACGCTTGCTTATGCCTATGACCTAAAAAGTAATAAGAAAGAAGGTGCTTTGCATTGATTTTTACCAGCTTCCATCAACAAGCAATATAGCAAATAAAAAAGCAGTGGAACCGAGTGCTACTGTATTCCATTTTCTCCAATTACGGACTACTATTGTACAGCAGATAATGTATGGACATCATATACAGAGCCTGAAAATCCATCAAGCGGCTGAAATGACAGCATATGGTCTTTGTCAAAGAAGCTAGAATGTGAAACCTGAGATGTAATCACAAGGTGAGCTGTATAAGGCTGCACAGATTTTATTTTAGAATATAGTTTACAGAGAAAAAGAACAGCATCTGAGCAGTCATTGATTTTTATACACAGCAAGCCCAAACGATGCCTCGCTGAGTAATTCTATATTCAGGACGCATTAGCAGGTCCCTATTCAAGTAAGTTTATATCCCGGAAAGTGCTGTAATTTGATGCTGGTCAAAAGAAATGCACTTTGCAGATGGGTTAAAGCCCAATAATATATTAGTGTGTGCCGTAAGTAAAAGATTTTACATTATATATATATATATATATATATATACACATATACACACACAGGTGCGACCAGTTATAACGCGGTTTTCACGTGGCTCCCGTTTTTTTTGATTTTTTTTACATTTTTTTCAAAAAAAATGTACACACTGCACACACTCTCACTGCACACACTCTCACTGCACACACTCTCACTGCACACACTCTCACTGCACACACTCTCACTGCACACACTCTCACTGCACACACTCTCACTGCACACACTCTCACTGCACACACTCTCACTGCACACACTCTCACTGCACACTGCACACACTCTTCACTGCACACACTCTTCACTGCACACACTCTTCACTGCACACACTCTTCACTGCACACACTCTTCACTGCACACACTCTTCACTGCACACACTCTTCACTGCACACACTCTTCACTGCACACACTGCACACACTCTCACTGCACACACTCTCACTGCACAAACCACACACCACACTGCACACTCCCAGCACTCACTCTCACTGCACACTGCACACACACTCACTGCACACACACTCACTGCACACACACTCACTGCACAGCACACAGCACTCACAGCACACTCTCACAGCACACTCTCACAGCACACAGCACTCACAGCACACTCTCACAGCACTCACAGCACACCTCCCACTCCCCCTCCCTACCTTTGGTGTCGGCTGCTGAGATCGGAGCGGAGCTGGCATCAGGAGGAGGGGGGGTGTCGGGAGGAGGGGGTGTGAGTGAGGAGCAGGCTGGGACTCGGAGGGCCGCGTGGGCTATGCCGCGGAGGGCCGGTAGGTGTGGGGGCCTGGGGGGGGGGAGGAAATGGATGCCGGTGGTGGGAGGTAAGGAGCAGGTTGCGGCTGGACTCGCCGTTGCTAGGGGACGTGTAGGGCTTCCGGCCACCTCTTCCTTCCTTCCCTCCTCACTCCCTCCCTCCCGATCAGGCGCGCGGCGGCCATTTTTTTTTAAAATTAGCGCGACCTCGGTTCTAGCGCGGTCAGATCGGGTGGCCCCCGAGGACCGCGCTATAATGGGGTTTAGCTGTATATGTTTTTTATATGCACAGACAATAATTATGTATTGGTTAAATTGTGATAGTTCCATTAAATTCAATGGAAATGGGCATCGTACCAGACCCACAGTAAGGGTAACCTATTTTTCCTGGGATGGAGTTACCATGTAGTGGGGATTTTCAACATTTCACCCTGTTAATAAGATCACTGTTTTTCCTTAATAAAAAATATTAGTATTTGCAGGGGACACACAGAGGCCACTAAGTCTCTGTCTTGCACAAGATTAAAATAAAACACATTACAGTTAACAGTTTCAAACGCAAGCCTCCGCGTTCAAATATCAGTCACTGCTGGAATTCAATTTATCGATGGACCTAAAATCTTAAAACAGAAAAGATTATGCGAGGCTCACATACAAGCGAGGAAACAAAGAGCATTCTTTTCCAGTCATTTCCTAAAGAACAGCAGCATGACAAATAATGAAAGCTACACATAATTTAATAATTATACGTAATCCATTCAGGCCGGCTGAGCAGTGAAGCAGAGTTCATGTCACTGGTCCCACTGTGAGCAGACATGACAAGACCATTAAAGATTGTGTGGCGTTTTATTATTTTACAAGCTCGGATTCCTGATAAAATGACAGAAAGGAAATGAAACATTGGTAAATAGTTTATGCGGAAGAAACCCTTAGCAGCTGTGTCCTCACTAAGAAGGTGAGCTTAGAATAGCTTGCTATGTTCTGTATAAATAACCCCTCAAGCCCAGCTCTGCATAGTGAGAGTTTCTTTTTTGTAAACAAGATACTCCATCTGTGTGTTTTGTATACACACGGCAATAAAAAAACAATCAGTGGATCTTAAATATGCTCTAATATTCCTTGTAATAAAGATCATGCACAATCCCACTTATTCTCAGCTTCTGTATTTACTTATTATTCAACCAAGGACAATCCGAGAGATCTGTGCACTAAGCATCGCAAATGAGTTTTTGGATGCAAAAGTGCTGCAGGTCCAACTCAATTTCAATTGTGATTGTCTGAGTCTGTGTAATAAGCTCAAATGTCTCCATCTGCGCTATAAAAAAAAAAAAAAATTCATTTATTTTGGAGCACAAAAATACAAATGTAAATGGTATGCAGTAAAAAAAAAAATTAAAAAAAATTATATATATATATTGTGACAAACGCCCCTCTTTTGTAGTGCTGACGTCTGTCTGGGTTCTTCCCGACACAGTCTTCTAGGGTTAATTATACAACAAACAGGATCATGCAAAGTATTATGCTGCTTAACTCAGGCTTCTGCCTGCTTTATTTTCATCCAAGTAAGGTACTGCAGCTTTAACATGTGAAGGTTAGAGGTACTCAGATACTTTCATTCAACAGTTCACATATTTCAGTGTTACCATATTTCCCACACTGTTATTTCAAGAAATAAAACCAAAATCATATAAGCAAAATCCTATCCCTTTCAGGGATCTAACTACACATCAGAATCAGTCTCTCTAACAGCTGCTGGCCAACTAAACTGGTTCCCCAGCTTAAAACAATGCTCTCTCATTTAGGGTCACAAGATACAGTACAGTCTTTTAGCAACAGCAGTAACCATTTGTTTTGTCTTATCTGTTCGTGGAGTCCAGGCAAATCCTCTGGTACTGTGATACGTGGAGGGGCCGTCAACCCCGATACTGGATGCAGGGGAGCAGTGACACCCCCAGCCCCCAGGCTCCAAGGAGAGAGAGTGAAATGCAAAACCTCTCTGCTCTAAATACCTGTGTATGTGATTAGAAGAGCAGGTGAGGGAGAACTAGAGCCATTGTAATCTGTGGTCTGGATTTTCCATCCAGCTGCCTGAGGTAATGGGAAGCTGTGGAACGGATCATTTGTAACTATTCCTGCACTTTCTGCTCTAAAATGGGGCAGAAAGCTGCCTAACATCTTTGGACTATGTCACAATATATATATATATATATATATATATATATATATATATATATATATATATATATATACATACATATATATATATATATATGAGAACAACAAGAAAAGAAAGCGCCCGATCCTAGTGCAACATGAAAAATACACTTTTAATAAAAATAGATTAGGTCCAACATAAATGCACTCACAAACAAAAAATCAATAAAAGCATGTAATGAGTATACTCATTCGCCTCCGTGTGCTGCTATGGCGCCGTTGCTGTATGCTCTCTCTCAAGTAGGATGTCAGCTGCTTCTGCCGTCTTTACTGAGTGCAGGAACTGTGCATGCCTCTGGAGCCGTGACCCGGAAGTGTAACAATCTCTTTGGTAAACCGGATGCCAGGATCGTGGATGTTTGTCCCCGTACAATGTAATAACGGGCGAGGTACTAAGTCCTTTTAAAGTCCACACCAGAAGATTATCCTGTACCTGTACCTTCGCTGGCTAGCCGCTCTCATAGAGAATAGGGCCCCGGTCTTCCCGCAACCATCTAGTGGAGATCGCTATTGGGGCTCTAACCCGGAAGTGATGGCGTGCCCTCTAGCCAAACCGGATGTGTTTTAGCGAATGTATAGCCCCGCTGTTACCTACAGAGAACCGGCACGTTCCAAATGGGAAAAAAAAATATATATATATATATATATATATATATATATATATATATATGTATATATATATATATATATATATATATATATATATATATAATTTCTGTGAGACAATAGATACAAAAAAAAGTGTATTAAAATTGTCCACCTATTTCAACTTGGCGTAAACTCTAAAACTTTTTTTTTAATACATGTGACTGTTGGCACAGAATGAAGTTACTTAGTAACATAGTAGATTAGGTTGAAAAAAGACATATGAACATTGAGTTCAACCTATTTAGATGACAAATATGTACAGGCATACCCCGCATTAACATACGCAATGGGACCGGAGCATGTATGTAAAGCGAAAATGTACTTAAAGTGAAGCACTACCTTTTTCCCACTTATCGATGCATGTACTGTACTGCAATCGTTATATACATGCATAACTGATGTAAATAACGCATTTGTAACAGGCTCTATAGTCTCCCTGCTTGCGCACAGCTTCGGTACAGGTAGGGAGCCGGTATTGCTGTTCAGGACGTGCTGACAGGCGCATGCGTGAGCTGCCGTTTGCCTATTGGGCGACATGTACTTACTCGCGAGTGTACTTAAAGTGAGTGTCCTTAAAGCGGGGTATGCCTGTATACAATATTTGTACTTACAGTATATTGATCCATAGTAAGGCAAACAAAAAACCCCAGTGAAACATCATCCTATGATATCTCTTAAGGGTAAAAATACATTCCTTCCTGACTCCAGTAATGGCAATCGGATTTCTCCCTGAATCAACATCCTTCCCATGTTCACTTGCTTGGTATACCCTTGTATACATTTCCTTTCTAAAACAATGTCTAACCTTTTTTTGAAGATATCTATTGTATCTGCCATCCCATTCTCCATGGATAATGAATTCCACATTGTTACTGTAAATAACCCTTTCCTTTGTGGCTGATGAAATCTCCTTTCCTTTAAATTTAAGGGATGGCATTTCTACTGCCCTTGGGATGAATAGTTATTTTGAAAGCTCCTTGTATTGACCCTGAATATATTTGTATGTAGTTATCATATCCCCTCTAACATGCCTCTTTTCTAATATAATCAAATCTAATTTAGCTAGCCTCTCGTCATATGTCTAATTTCCCATCTCCTTTATTAAATTTGGTGGCTCTTCTCTGTACTTTTTATAGTTCCATATCGTTTTTATGGAATGGTTCCCAAAACTGTAATCCATATTCAACGTGTGGTACTAATGCTTTATAAAGGGGGATAGTTATGTTTACTTCCCATCCAACCAATCCCCGTTTAATGCAAGATAAAATCTTGTTTGCCTTTGCAGCTATTGCATGACTTTGGGCACTATTGCCAAGTTTGCTGTGTACAGGCACTCCTAAATCCTTCTCCATCATGGATTCACCTAAATTTGCCCCATTTAATTTGTAAGTTGCCTGTTTATTCTGGGTTTCCCAAATGCATAACAGTACATGTATATGTGTTAACCCTCATCTGTCATTTACCTGCCCAAGTTTCTAGTCTATCCAAGTCTTTCTGGAGAGAAATTACATCCTGCTCTAATGTTATTACCTTACAACAATTTAGTGTCATCAGTAAAGATGGAGACTTTGCTCTCTATGCCAACCCCAAGGTCAATAGTTTCTATGTATGAACCCAAAAAATAATTTGACACAAAACGGATGTTTCATTATGTAAGTAATGGTTTCACAATATGGCTATAATAATAATCATTTAAAAAAAACCACTAATCATTTTAGTGATATTAGTGATATTAGTGATATTTACTAATACCAGTTATAAATAAAAAAAATACACAATTATGTTTTAATTGACAGTAAATGGTATCAATCAGGTACTCAACATGAGGGATGTGTCATAAAATCTTTTCAAACAACAAATTATGCATTAAACGTTCTGTATGAAGCCTTCATACACAGGACAAATATTTTTTTGAATTGCTGATTTCTTATTGATAGGCTAAACCAATGAACTTATATCCTGCGTTTTCTACACAGACACATTGAATCCTGAAATTCCCCTTGTAAACTTCAAACGAGTTGCAACATTCTTTGTACTGTGTGAAGCACAATAGAAAGTGAGAATGCAGTTTGTAATATGTTGTTCAAAAATAGTTTTGAAATGCCAGGGTAGTTGTTGCTAAAGGAAGTATACATAATGCATGAATGTCAAATATAATCAGTTTTTGAAGAGCTTGGCATCAACCCGATTTCTGAAGGTCACCGGCCTTGAAGAGTTGCTTAAAAGTCAGAATTTGTATCACGATAACCTTATGCTTTTAATTCATATAGTGAAAAATCAACAAAGGATTTATGCTTAAGAACACAAAAAGTCAAATTGTGTTAGTTTATCTCAAATCGTTTTGATACTCGTAAGATGTGACAGCTCATTTGTAACTCTGGGTTTAACCAGTTCACTTCTTATTCTTACACAATAAGATATTCGAGGATTAAGGCCCATATACACAGTACCAGCTGGTGCTTAGGTGACCAGCATAAGAAAAAGCAAATCCCAAGAGACAGAACTCGCAGAGACTCCATAACGGGGCACAAACATGAATATAACCCGTCTCCAAATCACTTAAGTAAAGTCAGTAATGGCACCAGAAAGCTGAAAGCTGTGAAGATGCCTAAACATGTATGATAAAAGCCAGGCACCATGTAACAAAGAGAAACACATCAGGTAATTTTTAGGCCGCGCTTATAGTGCTGGCGACGGCAACGCGACCGATGACGTCACCCGTCGCCGTCACCACCAGTGAAAGTTGCAATTTGATTTTTAGCGACAGGGCCAGTGACGTCACTAAAGGGGGCGGGCCGCGCAATTTGATTGGTTTAGAGACAGTCACATGGCGACTGTCTCTAAAAAATCAAATTTACCCGGCTTCCAAATTTTTAGTCGCTCCGTCACTAAATTTGTTTCGGAGCGCCGTTGCGTCGCCGTCACAAGTCACTATAAGCGCAGCCTAAGAGTATTTCAAACGTCAAAGTAATCCCTTAAATCTAGGAGGGGTTAAATAATGACCTCTCCTAAACAAATGGATACCTGCCGAGTCGGCAAGAAATAGACGAATTAGTAACCTCTAGTCACAGTATGTTTAAACCTGCATGAAAAAAATGTATATAAAAAGGTCTGTATATAGTGAACCCAGGTGAAATCAAATGCAGTGCTGTCTATGATAGGTAAATGCATGATAAATCAGATCCTCAATCACAGGGATAACGATCCCAAACAATGATAGTTTGGTAACTCATAGAAATATCTATGAAATGCCCAGATCGCCTATGGTAAGCAAGGATAATGCGTTTGATATTGCAACGATAATTCATATGAGCAAGCTCTGAAAATATAGAGTCCCATATTCATACAGACCAGTCACGTAGATTTTTGGCTGAGTATCTTTGTGTCACATTCTGTGTGAGCCCAGCCTGCAAACACCTTGTTAGGAGAAGGTGGGGGGAAGTGCTGCCATTGGGATAGGTGCATAAACACTGAGATATACAGCAGGTACCGGAAACTCCTTGGACGTACCCCGCAATCCACCGGAGTATAGCGCAGGTCCAGAGTATTCAAAGGGGAGTCCTCAGGTACACCGAAGGTCCACAGTATGGCGTAGAGCAGGCGTGCCCAAACTGGGGGGCGCGCCCCCCAGGGTGGGGTGGGAGATTTTGCTGGGGGGGCGCGTGCCATTGCAGAGGCCCCGCAGTCTTCCCCACGGCATTAAAATTAAATGCCGGGGAATCGCGTGAGGCCTCTGCAACACTTTACTTACCCAGATTCAGCCGCTCGTTGACGTGTCGCCATGGCAATACGGCATCAAATTTCACCGTGGGGTCATGTGACGTGACGTCACATGGTCAAATGCTGCCGCGGGTCACGTGACCCCGCAGCATCAATTGACGCAGCTCTAAGGTAGGGAGGGGGCGAGGGCGACGCAGCAGGGATGACAGGGGGGCGCAGCACAAAACGTTTCCACTTCCCTGGCGTAGAGATCCCACCGGCAGGATTTGGTTTACTCCAGGAAGCACCGCCTTTATATACATTTTTAGGATGGGTTGTGTTTTTGGCACAATTTGGTAGCAGTGCTTTTCTCAGCCCCCGTTTTCTATTAGATGACCACTGGTTCCAGAGATACTTACCTCCGTAGGTGCTGCTGGTATCTCTCTGGAGTTTAAATGTCCCGGTCACGTGGGCCAATAGGAAGCCGCAAGGGATGATGTCACGGCTTCCTATTGGCCCGTGTGATGCAGGACATTTAAGTCACCATTTTGTTAGGCACACAAGTTCCCTGGCTGCACCGCTACTAAGATAAGTATCTCTGGAAGCAGGAAGACCCTGGAGCTGAAATGAACACAGTTAAGCTCCAGAGACCCCCTGCTTAAATCCTAGAACAATAACAAAAAAGATGTAGCGCAAAGTGTTTTGCTGCTTTAATAATGTGCATATTTACCTGTGATATTTGGGCATTCATGTTAGCACAAATCGGTATGCAATTAGCGAGTTAACGGCTAATGTGATTTTAACTAAATTCCAATATCTGTAGATATTGGGATAATGCCAAAAATTAACAGAAATTTGTATCATCTACCCCTGTCTGGGGCTAGACCTATTTTGCCTTTATATATATTGGCCATTATACAGTCTACATTTTTGTAGTATACAGTGCCACGCCCAGTAGAACTCCTTTTGACACATATATACAATATATATTGGTAATTTTATAGTGGTAATTTTTGGGGTTTATATGAGATTACTGGGTATCTGTGTGTATATATGCAAGATAACCTAAACCAACCTGGTATAGATTATAAAAATATATTCCATCAACATTAAGCAACTGTTAACTAGACTACCCTACCACTACCTACCTATACCCCCCACCCCCCTCTTGCATATGAAAAAAGCTAATAGGGCATTGCTTGGCTACGTATTACTATCCATTATGGCTAACAAGGGGGTTAACCCCTATCACCTCTACTCCCCTCCTCAACACAAGAATCCCAGCGCTATTACCCAAAGATGGCTAATAGGGCTTGTAGGTCATGGTTCAAATAAAAAAAGTTTTTAAATGGCAATAAACCATACATATAGTACACAAAAACAATAATAAAGCATACATTAGAGACAGAGAGAGAGAGTTGTCATTCCTAGTGAACACAGCGATACTTAATCTTTTGGCACTCAATGACGTGATCGCTTAGTGTTGCGATCAAGTGGTTGCGGACAGGACCCCAAGGACGTGGACAGAACTGGAGGATTCCATTCTGATAGCGTTCATCGCTGACCGCGATCACTCCTTAGGCCGCGCTTATAGTGCCGGCGACGCGACGTCGCGAAAACCTGAAGCCAGCACAATTTGATTTTTCAAGGGCCGTCGCGTCACGTGACGGCCCTTGAAAAATCAAATTGCCGGAATCCCGCGACCCGGCCGCCCGGCGAAACATATCTTTCGCCGGTGGCGACGGCGACCAGTGACGTCACCCGCCATGTCGCTGTCACCAACGACGGCACTATAGGCACGGCCTTAGACTTCTAGCTTGACGTACCCTCAGAGGTCCCCTAAAGTGCCAAACAGTCTTTAGAACATGCAGGGTATGTCTTGGGGCACTCAAAGGGGTCATTATTAACATATGTTTACCTAAGTATAGCAAAGTTTCGTGAATCTAGTCCTAGGTGCCGTGCGGCTTAACACGGTTTAGGAAACATGGCCTTATGGGCTGTTCTATACAGGATGCGGCCGTGCGTTCCTATGCGAACGCGCGTGCACGTGCCGCATACTTTTCCTGTATATAGTGCCGGGAGCCGCAGGTAATGTATATATGTGTGTATGTGTGCGTATGTGTGAGTATATGTGTGTGCATGGGTTGTGTGAGTGAATGTAAGTCCTAGATAGATTTTTTAAAGAAAAAAAAAACTTTAATATATATTTTTTTTTTACTTCTGCAGTTATTTACGCACACACACACATCCATCCATCCATCCATCCAAACACACATCCACGCATACATGCACACATATACAAACATTTGAGCGCAGGCAGCGGCGCGAAAAGATGAATTTCTTCATCTTCGCCGCTGTCTGTCGGCTCCCCTCTCCCTGTCGTGCGCGCGCGAGCTGCCCCTCTATAGAAAGGCTGACTAACGTCAGCCAACTAAAAATCCGCGCGCGCACGGCGCAGCACGCGCCCGGCACTATATAACGTGCCTTAATCTGATCCCACCTGATGGGTTTATCTGGCCCATCGTGCTACCATTTAAATGGACATAAATTCAGGACCTGAAATCACACTGTGTTTTACTAGCATACTGTAGGATCTATATTAATGATAAAGTATATTACAGCAATTTGTACAATAACTAGCTACTTGTGAGTCCCAATAAGACTTGTAAGATATATATCCCTGGAACCTTAGTTATAGTAAAATTACATAATTGTGGTTCCTTTAAAAGAATCAGAATTATGTCTACTACCAGAAAAATGACACATCTGCATTGTGCCTCAAAACTGAGTCAGGTTCTTAAGTGTTTATGAGCGGATGCAATGCAAACGTAACACAAATTGCAGTAGTTTAACATACGTGTTATTCCTAATTCTCTGCATTCCCAGGACTGACAATTAACCATTCCTGTACTAGGGGAAGAGCACTGCAATGCATTGTAAACTCCTATAGCACGGAATGGGTTAAAACTCCTGTTCGTAGGGCACAGCTCATTCTGTTCTCCACACAATGAGGGATGTGTACGTCTCTCACCAACTTTATTACAAAGGCAGACCCAGGTATATATTTGCATTTGTCCCTTTGGAAGGAATTGGTTGATTTTCACCCATTTACATTCATCTAAAGACTTTTTTGCTTTACTGTAAGACGGGCCATATCTTAGAGCAGGGGAGCGCAAACCTTTAAAGCTGCGCCCCCATGCCTGGCCTACCCCGGTCTCGCGCCCCCTCTCCTACCTGCCAGCTGCATCAAATGACGCTCCGGGGTCGCGTGACATCACATGACCCCGCGTTGCCATGGAGATGCGTCTGAATCCCGGCAAGTGTTACTGTTGCAGAGGCCTCACTTGATCCCTGGAATTTAATTTAAATGCCTTGGGGAGGAGCGCGGGACCTCTGTGACCGCCCGCGCCCCCCCCCCCCCGATAAATTCCCCCCCCCCCCCTGGGGAGCGCACCCCCATGTTTTCGCACTGCTGTCTTAGAGGAATGATCCAAGTGAGTCTCATGGAGAGGATGGGATTTAACAAAGTTCGGTTCCATTTTTCTCCTATAACAACATAAGTCAGCAGATCAATGCAAATACCCCATTACTTTTATCTGGAAAAGGCAGATGGAAGACTGGAAAAATTGTAGCTGTACAACCAAATAGGAATAAAACTTTAATGACTGCAGAGCAATCAAGGCAAAATACAGCTTATGACCAATATATAATTTCATGTCCAGTGGAGGGTTTACTGCACTACAATTTATGGAAGTAGCTAAAAGCCTCAGTGATCTATGACAAATATAGATTAATTTAGTTCAAACATGATGGCAGAAACTTTAACAAAACCAGAAAAGAACGTTTGTCGTTTGTTTAATCATTTTGAACGTTTGGAAAGGTGAAATAGTTTTTCCGTAGCAATGTAGAGACTGTGAAGGAGAGAGGTTATTATCAAATGTGTCTGCTCCATCTCAGCGAAAAAGGGAACAAAATGTTATTTACATCCTCTGAATTCAAACACACAACTAGAAAGACAGGAGACAGACAAGTGAGAGTTAAGACAGGGAAAAGGAAACATAAACCCAAACTTCGGGTTCAAATATTTACAAAAGCTATTGGAAAATATTACTTATATTGCCTAATGTTTTTTTTTTTTTTTTTTTTCATAGGACACCAGTCACATATAGCTAACTTAAAGCTGCAGACCAAGCAATATCCATATCCTACATGTGTAAAAAAATAAATAATAATAATCAGTCCTGTACTATTAGAAAATACTTGTAGCATTTGTTTTTTTAAATAACTCGGAGTGACTTTTGAATGTATTATAATGTAACAAGCATTTTTTGTTTCTATAGCAAACATTTGTCACATCCCCTTCTTCTTCTGAAACAGGCTATGTCACACCCCTTTTTGAATCCTGCCCTCTCTCTAGCAGTGCACCAATTGTATCTAGTGGCTGCCTGCTCACATGATCTTCCCCACAGAACTTTGCATCTTTGGTCCTCTTCTGCTGCACTGACAGACATTTAGTGAACCTAAAGTCTGGTTTAAAGTTAACCTAACCTGTGTGGCTACACCCTAACATGTATGTATATGTTTATTTATACAATGCTATCCAGGTACGTAGCACTTTACAGCAGTAATATACGTAACATAATATTATAACGTGAATAAGCTCTTCAGCCATAAAACAATAGGAAAAGGAGTCCCTGCCCTGAACAGCTTACAATCTAAGTGGGAAGTGGGAAGAACTTAGAGACAGAAGGAGAGTTTTCTGGTAAGTGTGTCTGCAAGGGACCAAGGTCAGTGCACAAGATGTACAGTATCAGCCAGCGGAGCTACCCATATGCTTTGTTAAAGAGGTAACACCTTGTTTCCAGTGGCGGATTTCCTATTAGGCCCGTAATAACTGGAGGGCAGCAAATTCCTTTCCCCCTCAACCCCCACCCCATGTACAGGGTCTTCGCTCTCTTCGCCGCTGATTGCCGGAGAAGAGCGTGGGGCCTCTGTAAAGGTTTCTAACCTTCTCCTTCGTGCCGCCCTCCTCCTTGTTCAGAGTCAAATATCGCTGGCAACGCTGAGTCAAATGACATCGCGTTGCCTGATGTCGTGGCATCAGAAACGCCTGAGACAAGGTAAGGGAGAGTGGGAGGTTGAGGCCGTGAGTAGGGGTGGAGAACAGACAGGGGGGCGCAGACAGTTTGCGCACCCCTGTTCTATGGAATAAACACTTTATATTTTTCTCCATACATATTGTCAGTGCCAGTATTTAGTGCATTTATTATGTATATACGTCCTTCGTGCATCTACCGGTTTACCTGGCACAGCAGGTTTTTTTTTTTAGGTGAGTGCGGATAGAGATATAGGATATACAGTGTGTGTGTGTGTGTGTGTGTGTGTGTGTGTGTGTGTGTGTGTGTGTGTGTGTGTATATATATATATATATATATATATATATATATATATATATATATATACACATACATATATATATATATATATATATATATATATATATATATACATATATATATATATATATATATATATATATATATATATATATATATACATACATACATATATATCTATGCCGGGAGCCGCAGCGTTCGCACCCCTCTCCCAATGGCTCGGCATCAAATGACGTCACGGGTCATGTGACGTCACATGACCCGCGGCGTCATTTGACAACACGTCGTCAAAGATCCGGCTGGCAGCAGGTGAGTTACACTCCCCCCGGCATTTAATTTAAATACTGTGGGGAAGAGCACGGTGCGTCTGTAACCGCCACGCGCACCCTAGAAATTCTACCGCGCCCCCCAGTTTGCACACCGCTGGTATACAGTGCTCTATCATATATAAATTACCGTATATAGAAGGTGTTTTTTTTTTTTTTTTTTAATATATATATATATATATATATTAAAAAAAAAAAAAAAAAAAAAAAACACCTTCTATATACGGTAATTTATATATGATAGAGCACTGTATACTAGCGGTGTGCAATATATATGGTAATATTACTGCTGTGGTAGTAGGTGCATCTCAACAGCCCTACAAACTGACAATCAGCAGAGATCTTTGCACCAGCTGTAGCCACATCACAAAATATAACCTTCTCTGGCACTCACCGGCCACCAGCCTCTCCCGGGCCTCACCGGGCCTCACCGGGTCCGTTCACTACAGCCCAACACAGCTCCGGCAAGCTTCGGTTACTGGTTGCTAGGCAACAGTCCTTAGCAACAGGGAGCCACTGGAAGCCCCGCCCATCAACCAATCCACGCCCCTCAAGCATTTGGTTGTTGTAGCTCCGTGTCGGTTAAGCTTGATAAGCCACGCCCCCGTACGCCATTGGCCCCGCCTATTTTTTAATAAGGACCGCCCCCCACGTGGTTGATATTTGAGAGAGCTGCTGCAAACGTCCCCTCACACCCTGTGTTACTGAGCCACGCCCCTGTGTATCCCGTCCCTCTCACACTCTGTGGTATTGAGCCGCACCGTGTGTGCCTGTGCATCCCGTCCCCCTCACACCCTATGGCACTGAGGCACGCCCCTGTGTGCCAGTGCATCCCGCCCCCCTCACACCCTGTGTGCCTGGTGCTAATGTGCACCCTGGGTGCCTGTGCAGGTAGCCCGGCCCTGCAGAGCTAGTTTGGTTCAGTTGGATGCACTTTCGAATTATTCCTCCAGCACATGTTCAGTTTTAGATTGAGAGAAGCTCATATTATTGTTATATATTATTAATATTAAAGGAGCATTGCCTGACATATATGAAAAAAAGAGATGGGGGGGGGGGTAATCAGCTCTCCTCTAGTCTAAATACAACAAATAATCTGATCATAATCAGTGATAATATATTAAATGTGTTTACATGATAGTGAAAAAATATGGAAATACAACACTAATCAAGTGAATATTCAAAACGGTGATAAGAATAACTACTTGCAGTTATCCAAAATGAATAATAGTCCACATTGAGGATATTTAGTAACTAATAAAAGACAAAGATGACAGTAAAACGTAGCGAAAGGGAATGGTCAATTAATAACTGGAGTTAGGGCTTGCTTCTCCAACAGATGAACCACATCAGGATAATTAGCTGGAAGAAAAGATGAGATGTGCACACTCCCAGTGCAATAAAGTACAAAATGTTGTAGGTTTTAATAATGAACTTCAGATAAATACCCACTCACATGCGATTAAAAAAAGAAATCGCACATGTAGTGCATGATACACAAACCAGGTGGATTATAAACCCTGTTGCAGATCCAATGATACTAAAATAGTCATGACGTAACAAAATGGGTCCACAGATGTCCTGTAATAAATGTTTCCAACGTGATATTTGCAATCACCATATAAGTCCAATAAAATCAGAAAAAGAATCAGCAGGAATCAATGTTTGTAAGGGACTTAAAAATGGCTTCCCATCCAGTGTAGATTTGGATACAAACACAGAGTTTTAAGTGAAACACAGAGTTTTAAATATACACAGTGATTAGGGGACAGTCTCAAAGTGCTTGATATTACCCTAGGGTTGCCACATTTACGTTTTTTTTTTAAATATGGGATGGCAAAATCTAGTAGGAAAATTACATTTTAATCCAGACATTTCCTATAAATTTTCACGACAAAAACACAACGTTGTAATTGACTTCCGGGCTCCACCACTGCCCTCCATTCCCGCCGCCATCCCCCGCCTTCTGCTCGCGCCGCTGTCCGCCGGACCTTCTTCCCTGAATTGTTCTGTTGCCCCTGAAATACGGGACAATAATGCGTCCCAACAGACATTTCAGGGAAAACTGGACAATGCATTGGAAAAAAGGGACAATCCCGTATATATGGGTGTAAGACAGGCCTGCACAACTCCAGTCCGCAAGAAGCTTCTTTACTTACCTGTGAGCTGTATGCTGTGGGGCTCTCTCTACAAGGGACTCATCCACCTACCATCCCCTAACAGAGGACGCTGGAAGAGACTGATGAGACGACTGCTGACCCAGTGCATGCTGAGATCCATCTGAGGGTGTCGCACAGTGTCATCTCCTGGTGTGGTAAACCTATATACCAACTGCTTGTTTATTTCCTACTTGATGTACGCAGAACTATTTATTTTTAACCATAAAGTCACATTTTATACTTTAATACACTATGTGCGTTGTGCGCCTTGTTCTTTTGTTTTTTGACCACACATATTTGTATTTTCCTAAACTGTAGCTCATTAACCCCTTAAGCCTCCCGCATCAATCCCAGTGTATGTGTTGATGCAACACTGGATCAGAAACAATACATTTTTACAGGGGAATATACATTAGGATGCTGAAGCAAGGTAAAAACACATTACTGGACCACAGTCCAGTTAACCCCTTGCTTCCCAGGTGAGAGTAGGGGGTGGCCAAATGGGGTGTAACCCCTTTAATCCCGGGCCAGACCCCATCTACCATGACAGCCACAATCAATGGCATTGCGGCTATCTATTGGCCCTGTAGTGACAACCACTATATTAATCCCCCCCACCACCCCTCCTCCCCACTACACCTGATGACTACCATTTTCAGTGCCGGCGGTCCTCATGGAGATTTCCATATGGCCGCCGCTACAGGGCCAATGGGAGGCCGCAATGACATCGATTGCAGCTTCTGACTGACCTGTGGATCCTGCAAGATTTGGCAGCCATATTGTTTCCTCAGGAGGGTGTACCAGTGAGTATGCAGTGCCTCAGAAAATACAGGGCTCACCGGCACTAAAAATAGAGCAGTTCAGCTCTGGGGGGCCCACTGGTTCCAACTTTGCTTTAAAAAAAATTTAAATTTCCCAGGAAGGAATCTTTCCAAAATACAGTTCACACTTTTTGTTTTTTTTCCAAATCAAATTTTTATTTGTTGTTAAATCCATATTTCCATCATCTTGTATACTCTTTTCTAAGGTGGATAAATCTTCTGCCCAGACATAATTTACTAACGAGTAAATAGTTTACACACGTAGGGCATCATTCTATATAGTCCGATGTAGCCGTTCGAGCCAGAAAACCCCATTAACTTCATGGAGGGGTTTACCATTCGAAAATGCCCATTTGGGACAATATAGAATAAGTCCCTTAGCTTCACCGGAAATGTCTGTTTTAAGAGTATGTGCCTTTCCTTTTATCTATAGGGATTCCAAATCCCGTCCTCTTGCATCTTTCACATCTGGGTTTGTCACCTTCCCCATAAACAGAATCGATCCTAGGGGGGGGGGGGGGGGGGAAACACATATTAGAATACAATAATATTTAATAATAATACCTTTATTTCTTATAGCATTTTTCTCCTAATGGGACTCAAAGTGCTTCACAATTACAGTATAGTGTGTGGCACAAGGAGCCGACACTGGGCATTGAACCTGGTTACCCTGCTTAAAACACAGGGTCTTTGTTATCAGAGTCAGTGTCTTTACTCACTGAGCCACTCCTTTCACGAGTCCTCACCCGGCATTTAGTTTACATGTCTGGGGGAAGAGTGCAGGGCCTCTGCAACTGCTGCACACCACCCCCCCTAGAAAATCCCGTGCCCCCCCCCCTAGAAAATCCCGTGCCCCCCCCCCTAGAAAATCCCGTGCCCCCCCTGGGGGGGACGGCCCCCAGGTTGCGAACCCCTGTAGTAATTGAATAAAGTACTTATTTTTTTACATTATCGGTAGTCGTTTCAATGATGTATTTAATATCAGATTATTGGCTTATTTTAAAACATGGGGATTTTCATCCATTGCACACTAAGCTAAAAACAAAATGTGTTGCTGACAGTGGATAATTTGTCACGGCCATTGTGTTTGAGACTGGTGTTCTATCACATACTGTGCTTGTGTGATGCCTACGGTATGTTGCAGAGCAGATATAGATCTTAAATTGATTTCATGAATCTGAGTGGTCATGCATCACTGCTTTTTCCACCTGGTAGCAAGTTAACCTGTTCACCTCCTGTTCTGTGGTAGGATTTCCCATTTTCTGACTGTAACCGTGGCCTTTGAGAGTCTGTGACATGTCACATATGGTTATGATAGCCATTAGCTTGTATGGACCATAAACCAGCCCCTGTAGTCTATTTCGGCCATGAAAGTCACAGATGAAAGTGGTATAGATCTCAAAGATTGACCAGTTTGCAATTTATCAGCATGTATCACCCTCCCCACTAACAGTCCAGTCAAAGAAAGATAAAAGCTAATGGTAATAAATACTCCTTTATGCACTAGCAAATAAAAATATCCCTTGTTAGCACATTCACGTCTCAGACAGGTCTGCAACCCCGCTTTTCAACATTATCTCCTATCGTACAATGCTTCCACTGCAGCTAGGGATTCTGGGAAATGACATGCAAATGAGCACAGTGTCACCCTTTTGCTTCAAATCCATTTTAACATGGATCCTATAAGCTTACACCTGCCGTTATGTACTAGCAAACACTACTGCTCTTGGTTATTTGTAAGAGAAATAATAGGACCATGTAGCACAACGAATACGTTCTATATACAGCCCCAAACCGCTGTCCTGCCATTTAACCAATGCTAATAAAATAATTACAAATATGCCTGTCATCAATATATTATAGTCTGGTGCTGTAATTTAGATCCAATAATGTCAGTGAGTAACTATTGACTGACAGATTTGAATAGAACGTATCAACATTTTCTCCATTATTTTTTTTAATCAAATGGAAACCGCCAGATCTAATGTCAAATGTTTCAACTTAAAAAAGAGTAATTTGCTTGCAGATAAACAACGGAAGTGCAATGGGAAGATCAGCCTAAAAAGTGCTCAAAAAGGGAGCCTATTACATGGCACTCCGTCCTCAGCAGGCAGTGTTAGGCTGCGCTGCGATTATGCAAAAGTACTGCAATGCTCGCGCATCTGTGACGTCACATTTGCGCCTTCGCAGAGCGACATGTGCACAAGCACATTCTTCTGAGTGCGCGGCTGCAGGAGAGGCAAGGCTGACATCTGTACTTTGATTGGACGGCTGTGTCACGTGACGCGCCCGTCACAATCTGAAAACAAATTTTCCACTCTCTTCAACTGTCTCCCGCATTGCAGTAGGACGCAGCGCAACCATCGCCATAGGTATAATCACTTTGTGGGGATGTACACTCTTTGTTTTGGCGCCACTGGCGTTTTTTTGGTGTAATCACAGCTTTAGCGACCATATCGGGGTCTAATCTTCAAGCCCTAAAAAGTGGCACAAAGGATTTTTTTTCGTTGCAAGCCTCGCTGTAGAATTCCAGCGCCTGGCTGCGTTGATGTAGCAATCTTATGTGCACCAGTTTGTACGCTACGAGATGAGAGATTTTACAGAGCAAGTGGGAGGAGTTAGGGGGAAATTACATGTGCGTGTTGGTGTAACTCTCTGTATTAAGACTTGCAGGTTTTCTGCGCGGTTTTTCTCAGTCCCCTTGCAGTGATTTTGCTGCACAATTTAAGCGTAGCAGTAGAAATACTCCATAAATAAGATGCAATTTGGACAAAAAAAATAATCAACATTTTTAGACGCCAATATTTCACAGCAGATCTACTGTTTCATACATAGACCTGTATCCTTTTGTAGGGTTTCCACATTACTTTGTAAGAACTTGTGCTACAAGATTTTGTATTAAGATACTGCTACAAAAATCTACAATCTCGGTTTGCATTAGAACCTTGCAAAATTGTGTGAAAAATCTCTTTACTGCACGATCAATATTTTGCTTCTGGTTTACTTATGTTGTATGTAACATGAGCGGATCTCTGCCTGTTATTCATGCAGAGGAGGCACTGCCTTGCCCTGTAATGAAATCTGATTTGTGACATTCAGTGACTTGGCAATGCTGTGGACTGTCAACCTAGAGGTGAAATATTTTATTTGCAATTGTCATCTGCTGAGCCATTAACTAAAACTGCTGTCACAATAACATGCGACATATGTTAAAAATTGACAGCTTTTCGTTTCTTCATTGACTTCAATAAATTCCTTATACAGCCTAACGATTCATCTTTGTGAAATATTAAAAATAGAAAAGCGTGTTGTATGGTGCTCTAAAAGACTAACTGTGGTAGCAAATGATAATGCTGGGAAAAAACAACCGTTTATATATTGAATGTACAATAGGATGTAACCTGGTAAAAATGATCCCACAATGCAAGGCAGTAAGGACAAAGTCATTTACACCTGCCGGTGTCCAGTAGATTATAACATCCTAATTTTGTAACAGTATGAATCAACGGTCAAACTGGAACAGACTCACTTGGGATTCTTTGTCCATGATGAGTGATGAGTCCATTGAATCCAGAGTCCCAGGGTTGAGTGTGCTTCCGTTAGTAGATGAGCATCAAAGTAGGTGGAGAGAGAAAAAAATGGAGCACTGTTTCCATCAGCAAACAAGACCACCAGGAAAGCATTCCCATAATATTAAAGCTATTTTAATGGATCCCAGAATTAATACAACACACACCAACGCGTTTCGGACCTGTGATAGTCCTTTCTCACCTTGAGAAAGGACTATCACAGGTCCGAAACGCGTTGGTGTGTATTGTATTAATTCTGGATCCATTAAAATAGCTTTAATATTATGGGAACGCTTTCCTGGTGGTCTTTTTTTGCTGATGGAAACAGTGCTCCGTTTTTTTTTCTCTCTCCACCTACTTTGTGAAATATTAATACAGCACAAATATATATATATATATATATATATATATATATATATATATATATATATATACTATATACTCTTCTATTTTAAACTATATATGTAATAATTTCTTCATGTTGTGGGGAGCGCAAGATGCCACCAAAAATACAAGATGTAAAGAAAACATATTGCACTATATCTAGTCTGTATGAAGAGGAAACCCTGTTGAAATCTTATGATACCAAACTCACATGACCCCAGTAGGTTAAAGGTCGTAATTAGGGTTGTCCGGTGGGTTCTCCAAAAATACTGGACACAATGGTGAAATGTGCGAGACACACACACGCTTGAGACACACACACACCTCTCCCTGCTCCGTGCTGTTTCCTCCTCTCCTTGGCCCCACCCTCAGGCCCCTGACACCTCCTCCTGATTGGCTGCATTACCCAGCAGCAGCCAATCAGGATGGAGGAAGCTGGTCAGCAACAACCCTGCTCGGGAAATCCCACAGCCCCCACCAAGTCGGTCAGGTCACTATTTCCCGAGAGGTGATACCAGACACATACATATCCGGTATCACCACTAATTTTGTACTGGACAGAGTGTCCAAATATAGGACAGTCCGGTTCAATACTGGACACCTGGCAACCCTAGAATTGACCCAATTAATTATGTCCAAGGATCCTTCTGACAGTTTCTCCTTCTAAAAGCAACAAATAGTGTAGATTGTCTTGATTGTGTATATAAAAAAATTAAATGCCTAAAAATTACCACTCACATTCTAAAAATCCTTTGCTGGTTAAATGATCTGCATAGAATAGAGTTGGTTCCAAGCGCAACCAGCGAATCCCCCACTCAGAGAAAGATCTCAACGCCAACGTCTCCAGACCTGATGCCTACTTTCCACTCTCTGTTACTTGCAGTCTCGGGGTCTCGCAGTTGCTGATCAAGCACCAGTCTCCTCTCTCCAGATGCCGGCTCAACGCATTTCGCTGCTGCTTTATCAGAATGCGAGTGTTCATTGTGAAGCTTTGCATATTACTGCCTTTAACCTACTGGAGCCATGTGAGTTTGGCATCATAAGGTTTCAACAGAATTTCATCTTCCTACAGTCTGGATCAATGGTGGCCAACTCCAGACCTCATGGGCCACCAACAGGTCAGGTTTTCAGGATATCCCTGCTTCAGCGCAGGTGGCTCAATCAGGGACTCAGTCATAATGATACCAACATACAAGTCAGTCATAATGACTGAGCCACCTGGGCTGAAGCAGGGATATCCTGAAAACCTGACCTGTTGGTGGCCCTTGACTTGAGCAGTGGAGTTGGCCACCCCTGGTTAAGATTTATTAATGTTTTCTTTGTTTCTTGTATTTTTGGCGTGATTCTGCGCTCGGCACAACACGAAGATAGAGCACCTACCATAGGAGCGACAAGGACGGTGCATCTGGGTTTTTGAGTAGCAAATCTGTTTATTATTATTATTTTTAATAACTTTCTGTAGTTAATCACAAATTATAACACTCTACAAATAGAAATCACCATTTTTAATTTGCACTATGCAAACAATATGGATGTGACACTTGAAAAGAATTAGATGTGAAGAGCGCCTGGGGTTGATTGTATATTTCGTGTTCGCATATGTAAATCATTGGAATATATTTGTAATAAACATACCTGATTGGTTATGTCTAATGAAAAACAGGAAAGGGCGATCGGCCGCAAACCTGCGATGACTCAGACTCATTGCAGCTACTTGCATTCCTGCAAATGTACAATACAGATAAATTAGACATTGTTACGTTTTTTTTTATATGCTATCTTATAATTATATTATGATTCATCTGCTTGCAGGGGGTACATTTATTTCCCGTCCTATTTAAACGGCCTGAAGATTTACTTAAAGCAGCAGTCTGTGCAAGTAACCATTTTGTTTGACTTTTATTTTTTTTAATTACTTTATAATTTCTTCTCTTGCTCTTTCCGTGACTGTTTATATATTTTTTTAATCTGATGTTCCATAAAGGAGATAGAAGCATTTAAAATATTCAGTGCCCGGGTAGTTAAAATGGAGCTGTCCCCAGAGTCCATTGTCGTGTAAAGTTTACTATGGTAACCTCAGAAACTAGAGATTAAAAAAAATCATGTTTTTAACACTAGAAAAACATAAAAAATATATATTTAGGGAGCAAGACACTAACATTGTAGGCGTTAGACTCGTATATGCTATTGAGGGGGTTGCTGCTTTAAAATATAAACATTGAGATACAACAATAACATAAAATAATAATTGCAGCCGTTTATTCAGTAAGATGTGTAAAAGATGTAGAAGTGGTGTGGGTTTCACTTTATCATATTTTTAAATGGAAATTGGTGTAAATAGTGTCACATACGTACTGTATCTGCGTCTCTCTCTCTTGCCCATTAATACATTTCATCTATGAGTTACAACCATTTGTAAGGTTATAGTTAAACGGGCATGGCAAAGTCGAGGCGGTGGGGGCTTAAAATGTCATCTCTGGTGCCTAAGGTTTTGTAACTGCTGCATCAAACGCCCTCGCAACGCAGGGCCGGACTCAAGTAGTCTGTGTAGGCCCTGGGCACTCTCATAATCGTAGGCCCCCAAGTTCGATCTATAGATTCTATAGAGATATTTGCATTGTATACAATGTATAGGTCCCATAATATAATAATAGATCTATATAATATATGCCTTTGATACTTTGATACTATTACTATGATATGTTGTTTGTAATACTGTTAGCGGTATTGCCTGATATGTAACTGTCCGCCTCTAATGATCGAGGAGGCCATGAGTTACTGGGAAGAAGGTTAGGGCTCATCCAGGCTGAGAGCATGTGCGCGCAAGGTCTTGACAAAGCACCTTGGCGCGAAACACGTAGGTGTGGGCTACTTGCTCCTGTATGTCTTTTTCATGATCCATTAAAATAACCATTTTTTTATTCACGGGAACGCATCCTCTGCAATCATTTTCCTATATGGAAGTAGTGCTCTGCTTTCTTCTTTGCTTTTCCTTTTTCGTATTATTATAATAAAAAGTTTTTGTAAAGTAATTCAATTAAAGCAAATTCCGAAGTTTAATGTAGCAGTTTTTTCCCCCTCATTTTTGAGTCGTCAAACATTTTTGGCCCAAAAACATTTTCTTAGGCCCTTGGGAGCTTCGTATGGCCTTGACACTGTGGCTATTGAGGCCAGTGGATAATTCAGGCACTCCCCTCTCGATCAACAAACTCCTCAAATGCCCCAACCACCCTCTGCTCAGCACACTTCTGGCTCCTAAAGAATCTGTCTGGCTCCTAAGTATTATATATTTTTGTCCACCCCTACATTTAAAAGAGAGCTATGTAACTGTGCATGCTTTTGCAATCATTTCATACCTGTGGAGGCAGCAGCTTCGCTCCCTTCTTCATTTATTTCAACTGAAACCTTCTGAACCACCTTGGAGATGTATAGGTTAGATGAATCTAATGGAAAGTTCCAGATAAATTGATAGATCGATAATCTGGTACGTTGAATTCAAGTCTATAAAGCATTTACTAATCAGATGTATTTGCAGAGATCATAGGCACTGCTACACTATTTCCTCAGACCAAATATTTCGCATAATGTTCCCAAATTCTGTAGTCTATTGCAAGTACAAGAACTACTGTACTTCAAGAGTGATAATGTGACTATGATATTGTTTTGGTGTTTTCGTTTAAAGGACCAGTTCATGCAATGTTCTACTTGTGTGTTATTGTTTTTAATAAATTGGACCTGTGGTATTAGATAATACTACATATTTTGTTTTGTTTTTAAATTCAACACAATACACTTTTTAATGAGTTTCGATATACTGAGCATCCTTTGATTTCTATAGCAGGTTTTAACACTAGCAGTGCAAGATTATTGCAACACTTTCCTGTTTGTGATAATTTGTTGCCAATATTCCCAGCAGTTTGAGCTTCAAACAGTAACAATAAATAATGTTACATTAGTAATATAAGAATACATTGTAGCTGCTGAGTTACACTGACTGAAGAATTGATTGAAACTGAAAGGCAGCAATTTAGTGAACCCTGGGAAGCAGGATCTTTACTGCTCACAGGAGTACGAAACGATTGGCTGCTTAGAATTAGATCATTCTTTTTCAATAAAGGTAACTGCAGACCGGGGATCTCGGCTGCACGCACCACCAGCCTGGCAGGCGCGTGTGCAGCGCTGACACCGGGGCCTCAGCCTAAAGCCGATTTCAATAAGATGTAGTATGGATTTTTGGTTTTGCACATTATTAGTTTTGTGGATATGGAGTTAACATAATGACTGTTCCTGTTTTAAGTGACATACTATTATTTCACCTAATTTCATGGAACTTACTTAGTGCATCTAGTGTTAATGTTCGATACTTCTCCCAGTCTAAGCAAAATAAGAAAATATGCATTACAGGAGAAGGAGTGTCTCAGTGAGGAAAGACACTGCCTGCACTTGAGTTTGCATCAGGGGAACCTGGTTCAATTCCCAGTGTCGGCTCCTTGAGACCTTGGGCAAGTCATTTTATCTCCCTGTGCCTCAGGCACCAAAAAGATAGATTGTAAGCTCCACAAGGACTGTGTCTGCAAAATGTCTTTGTAAAGCGCTACGTAAAACTAGCAGCGCTATACAAGAACATGCTATTATTATTAATAATACAGAAAACCAAAGTTCTCGTATTTGACCCAGTGTTGGAAAAACAAGTGAATGTGTGGGAACCCCATATATTAGCCCTTACATTGAATAACACATTAACCAATAACACTACATGATCATTGTTGCATGATGTAAGCCTGTGAACTTTGCCAACATTATTCTTTAGTTAATTGAAGTTAACGCTACTGATTAAAGCTACTAATTAGCATGAATTAAACGCAGCACCTGCTATTCCAGAAAGATCACAATTCTGATTGAATATGTCCGTGACGTTCAGGTTAAGGAGAGATCTTTTTAAGTCAACTTTATGTTCTATTTTAAACCTGCAAAAGGTAAAACAAAAATGGAAAATTCAAATGAGTAAATCATTTAAATTAGTTTTATTTTTTTTGATTAGTCAATGACAATCAACAACCTGTAATTTTCTCTCAATATTTCCATAAAAAACACTTCACTTCACTTCTTCAGTGATCAATGGCTGGGATAATTGTGGGTATCATGAGATAACATTTTCTTATTTGTAATATAAATAGCTACATATCTGAAAGTTTGCTTTACCTCGTAGAGTCTATTTTTCCCTTCAATATTTATGGTCTTACATTTTAAACAATAGTTTTACAGGTAGTCCTCGCTATCCAATGCTTCACTTTACAATGAATTGCATATCCAACGCAACCCTATGGGCCGTTTTTGAACGCCAGAATGCGTTATCCGACGCTCACCGCCACGGATTAACATGGGACTCACTTTACAACGGTTTCACTATCCAACACTACTTCCAGAACCGGATTCCGTTGGATAACCGAGGACCGCCTGTACAGTTAGAAAAGGGCCATAGAACATCGATAACACTTTTGTGGAATTATGTAAAGTACAGGCATACCCCGCATTAACGTACGCAATGGGACCGGAGCATGTATGTAAAGCGAAAATGTACTTAAAGTGAAGCACTCCCTTTTCCCCACTTATTGATGCATGTACTGTACTGCAATCATCATATACGTGCATAACTGATGTAAATAACACATGTTTAACAGGCTCTATAGTCTCCCCGCTTGCACACAGCTTCGCTGCAGGTAGGGAGGCAGTTCAGGACGTGCTGACAGGCGCATGCGTGAACTGCCGTTTGCCTATTGGGCGATATGTACTTACTCGCGAGTGTACTTAAAGTGAGTGTACTTAAAGCGGGGTATGCCTGTATTGAGACATTTCACCGGCCATGGTGAGTATGGCAAATAATTTTCGACAGGTTGTTGAAGTTAATAGTCTTTGAAGCCTTTAATTTAAACAATCAGCTGAAATTCAGCCAAAGCACACCTTGGCAAACTGAGTTCAACCACCTCTTCTTCCATGTCAGTCAACCAGCCTTTGATAAGAGGAGCTGTAATTATCTTTTCCACCTCTTCTATTTCCACATTTTCTGAAGGGAGGGTTAGAATTAAACTCAATGTTTCTCCTTTGTAAGGTAGTTCCAAAACTTGGTAGCTTACATTCTTCCCTGTAAAATAACCTGAGACAATGGTAAAAAAAATAAGTACTGGTTAAATTGAAGGCATAGAAACATATAACTGATAGCAGATAAGAACTACTTGACCTACACTTGTCTACACATGCTGCTGTCTGGTGTGAAGTTCCGACCTCATTTTCCATAGTTGGGATACTGTTGTCTATTTGCCGTTTTTAATTCCTTTACTGTTTAACTTCCATCAAATATCTCTACAAACTGTTTCTACCTTGATTATACCACAATGTATTTAAAAGCTTCTATCACGTACACCCTCTGCCGCCTCCTTCTTGAGCAGTGTTTTAAAAAGGTATTCAATGGGCATCCCTAAATAGCTCCCTGTAATTTTCAGGTAATTTGAAAATGGTACCAAATAAAGAAGAATTTACAATGCATCTGATCTCAGACATGCTATTAGAGAGGTTTGGGGATCCTTACAATGCATCTGATCTCAGACGCGCTATTAGAGAGGTTTGGGGATCCTTACAATGCATCTGATCTCAGATGCGCTATTAGAGAGGGTCGGGGATCCTTACAATGCATCTGATCTCAGATGCGCTATTAGAGAGGGTTGGGGCTCCTTACTATGCATCTGATCTCAGACGCGCTATTAGAGAGGGTTGGGGCTCCTTACTATGCATCTGATCTCAGATGCGCTATTAGAGAGGGTTGGGGCTCCTTACTATGCATCTGATCTCAGACGCGCTATTAGAGAGGGTTGGGGCTCCTTACTATGCATCTGATCTCAGACGCGCTATTAGAGAGGGTCGGGGCTCCTCAGAATTTCACAATATAATGATAGGGTTCCTTAACCAAAGAAAGGTTGAAAACCACTGTTCTAGAGTGAACCTGTTGAGGTCTAATTCCGTATACTATAATTATAAACATAAAATGTATCAAGCAATTACCAAGCTTTGTTGTCAAATGCAGATGCATCATTGGTAGCTTTGTTGCAAACCCTCTTTTCACTGTAAATTCTTCCATCCGAGTTTCTTCTGGACTGAATTTGTGTTTCCATTCTCCTTTAAAATAAATAGCATTGACCAGGACAAGTCTCGTGAGTGGGCCAAAGTCTTCACTTGCAAACATGTTCCTGACTTTTCCTGGACAAAAAAAAGAAAAACAGGTGAACAGTTCTTTCTACTTAGACGGCTTTCAGTCTTGTTTTAATCCCTTTTCCCAGTGACACTTTGTTATTGACGTTTCCTATGAACTGTACATGACAAGCTTTTATACGCTTTGGCTTTTGTGGCAATAAGGAATTACATGGTTTGGACGTGTCTACCTTGTATTTGTCGTGCTGACATTTCTGTCAATAGGTGTTTCCAGTATCCAGCTAGGAAATTGAATTAGATGATAACAACGACCACAAACATACCCACAATTCTCAGCAGCTGTAAACATTAATAGAGAGTAGTTTCCTTTAAACTCTTTTTTTTTTTTACTGGGGGGCTAGTTTTGCGTGTTGATTTGTCAGGGCCGCCGACAGATTTCCTGGGGCCCAGGAGTAAAGTGTAGACCATGCCTCGCCCCCCTCCCATGTCCGTGTCCCCGCGCCCCCGGCCTTGCGACCCCTCCCCTTTTCACAGCTGTATTTTTCCCCTCCCTCTCTGTCTCTCACTCTCCCCTCCACTATCACTCAATTACCGCCTGCTCACACTCATTTCCCCCTCCTCCCGACCGCACACACACACAATTCCCCCCCACACACTGTCCACACAACCCGCCAAACACACAGACACACACACACACACAATAATTATCCCCCCACAATACACACAATACCCCCCAAATACAAACACCACTACCCCCCACAAATACAAACATCACTAAACCCCCGATACAAACACCATCACCACCTCCCCAGATACAAACACCACTACCCCCCAGATACAAACACCATTCCCCCCCAGATACAAACACCACTCCCCCCCAGATACAAACACCACTCCCCCCGATACAAACACCACTAAACCCCCCCAGATACAAACACCATCACCACCTCCCCAGATACAAACACCACTCCCCCCCCAGATCAAACACCACTCCCCCCCAGATACAAACACTCCTCCCCCCAGATACAAACACTCCTCCCCCCAGATACAAACACTCCTCCCCCCCGATACAAACACCACTAAATCCCCTGATACAAACACCACTACCCCCCAGATACAAAGACCACTAACCACCCCCCCAGATACAAATACAACTACTACTCCCCAGATACAAACACCACTACCCCTCGATACAAACACCACTACCCCTCGATACAAACACCACTACCCCCCAGCTACAAACACCACTACCCCCCAGCTACAAACACCACTACCCCCCAGCTACAAACACCACTACCCCCCAGATACAAACACCACTACTCCCGATACAAACACCACTACCCCCCAGATACAAACATCACTACCCCCGATACAAACACCACTACCCTCGATACAAACACCACTACCCCCGATACAAACACCACTACCCCCCCAGATACAAACACCACTACCCCAGATACAAACACCACTACCCCCGATACAAACACCACTACCCCAGATACAAACACCACTACCCCCCAGATACAAACACCACTACCCCCCAGATACAAACACCACTACCCCCCAGATACAAACACCACTACCCCCCAGATACAAACACCACTACCCCCCAGATACAAACACCACTACCCCCGATACAAACACCACTACCCCCGATACAAACACCACTACCCCCGATACAAACACCACTACCACCGATACAAACACCACCACTACCCCCCCGATACAAACACCACTACCCCCCAATACACACACTACTACCCCCCCAGATACAAACACCACCACTACCCCACCAGATACAAACACTACCACTACCCCCCGATACAAACACCACCACTACCCCCCCGATACAAACACCACTACCCCCCCATATATGAACACCACCACTAACCTCCCCCCCAATACAAACACCACCAACCCTCCAGATACAAACACCACCACTATGCACCCCCCCAGATACAATTACCCCTCCCCAGGTTTAATTACTAATACTACTCCCCCCCCCCCGATACAATTACTACTTACCTCTGGTTGTCGAAGACTGAGCCACTGATTGAGCCACCTGTGCTGAAGCAGGGATATCCTGAACACCTGACCCATTGGTAGCTCTTAAGCACTAGAGTTTGCCTCACCTGCTGTTGAGGTTTTAACCATTTCACTTGATGCTATAATGGCTTTCACGCATTTAATACGTTTAGTAAATACCCCCCATTTAGTTTGCTTCGAAATATAGATGAATAGTTTAGTTTGTTACACATTGCTTTAATTTTTCCTTTTTTCAACCTAAATATTTTTTTTTAAATTACTATTATTATTATTATAATTATTCAGTAGTTTCCTGGTTAGATAAAGGTATCTCTGCAATCACTCAGCATAAGAAAGGAATCCGTAAAAAGCATTTAAATGCATATTAAAGAGATACTTTATTATTTTCACTTAAAAAACAACATTTTTTTTTTCCCCTCGTTTTTTTTTTCACAGTGGACATTTCAACTAATGCAACGGTTTTATGCCGTTGGATAGTTAGATAGATGCTTTCAAAATGGCAAAGAAACAGCTCACAGCATGTATTAATGATTTGCAATAATTGTGAGAAGAGAACATGTGAATTCCAAAGTTCTATTTATTTTGCTGACTGATGATGCAGAGAAAAAAAAACACTTTGTTACCAAGATATTTTCCCTGCAGCCGTTCTTAGAAGTTAATGTGAGAGGAAATATGTATGAACAGATGTGTCCAATGCTACTGGTCACAAGGGTTACAGGACATTGCAGCACGGCAAAGACTATTTTTTTTTATTCAGTGTTGTTGCCTAAACAATATATCACACTAGGACAGGGGTGGACAACTCGAGTCCTCAAGGGCTACCAACAGGTCAGGTTTTCAGGATATCCTGGCTTCAGCACAGGTGGCGCAATCAGCCTTCGGCACAGCTTGAGACACCTGTGTTAAAGCAGGGATAAATAGAGAGGTGACAAGCAGCTCACCAGGAGTATTCCTAAATTATAGGTATATGTAAGAGATTGCAAGGTGCATAGGGGAATAAACGTATATATTATTAACAAGGTTGAACCAAGAAGGATCAGAAAGAGACCCAAAAATTTGCACTCGTGCCAGTGTATATATTGTATGAAATAGGGATTCAAAATATCCCTGAGATGTAATATCTCATAGAGGCAAGCGTATTGACTTACTGAATAGACTTTCCTCTATGAGATATTACCTCTCAAGGATAATTTGAATCCATATTTCATACAATATAAACACTGGCACGAGTACAAATTTTGGGGTCTCTTTCTGATCCTTCTTGGATCAACCTTGTTAAGAAATAAAGCAGGGATAGCCTGGAACCCTGACCTGTTGTGGCCCTTGAGCACTGGAGTTGCCCACCCCTGCAGTAGGGAGTGTTAAGTATGAGAGATACTTAAGTATGAGACATTATCAGTTGTTATCAGCAATTCAATTCAATGGCCATTAGTGATTGCTAATGTCAATTGTACTTTTGGTGAATTAATGGTGATCTCACAGAAACAATGGAGTAATATAAAATTGCTATAAAAGGACAGGAGCAATAGAAATATATAAACCCCAAACGTTAAAATAATTCCCTCCTAACATTTCTATTAAAATGACTACATCAGTATTAGGCGATATCTTTTTTATTTGGTCTAACAATAGATATTATAAGACAAGCTTTCAAGAGTTCTCTCTCTCTTCCTCAGCATTGCTGACCCGAGTAAGAGAGGAGAACTCTCGAAAGCTTGTCTTATAATATCTATTTTATACCAAATAAAAGAGGTATCGCCTAATACTGACGTACTCATTTAATCTTCACTATCGCAACTGGACTAACACGGCTATTTCTCTATTCAACATTAGACATTTATGCAGTCTGCAAACTCACGTGAAATAATGTATGATTTGTATGTCGGTTCAATAAAACCCGACCCTAACGTACTAAAAATCGAGTTCTCTCCCCACAACAATAAGTCTATTGCAATTCTATAATATGTAATACAAGTTCTATAAAGGGCAGCTACCTGTTAAATATGGTAGAATATTAGTAACTAACTGGAACAGTCAATTGCAATACAGAAAGTGTAGCTCCGAAGAATTGATAGATTACCATGTGTTTGCATTTCTACCCATGCGTTCATTGTTTCAGCAGAAGCCTTTGAATCTTGGAAATTCACCAGCTTTATTGCACTCTTGAAAACGTCCTCGTTGCTATGGAGATACTGCTCCTTCACATGGAATCCGTCTTGAAGGTAGAGGGCATGGGCGAGATTAAATGTAAATTCCTTATTTTTGTCTGAGATGACAGCGAGAAGTGTTTTGAGTCCAGAAAACTCTTCACCTAGAGAAAATGATTTGTGTGTTAGTGGCTTTTAATGATCAACATAAACATAACGAATGCCAAGCGTGTTCTTCTCCGGCAGAAAACCAGGTATAGAATTTGTTTTTCTTGTGCTCGCCAAGGTATATTGTTTTGCAGGATTTAGCAAAAATGTTTGCTCCAATTATACAATATAATGTGACAAATGTACCTGCAGTTATTTTTATTTTGAAAGATTGTTGCTTCAATTAGAAATATGCTAGTGCAAAACAATTATGCTGGAGCAAAACTTTTAATTGGATCCCTTTCTGGCGGATGTGCAAACAACGCATTCTAACGCAGGATATAGCTCAGGGGAGCGCAATCTTTTTTCCTGCGCTCCCCTGCCGGCTCTTCCCCTCTCTTCTCGCCCCCTCCCCCCCCCCCTCTTACCTTGGCTCCAGCATCGGCCTCATGACGTCACGTTTCCGTGGCGACTCGTCTCCAGGAGCAAGGTAAGTGCAGTTTACAGAGGCCTTCGCCGGCACTTAATTTAAGTGCCTTCGGGAAGCGCGCTGGGCCTCTGTAAACCCCGCGCCCCCGCAGACAATCTCGTGGCGCCCCCCAGTTTGCGCACCACACGGCAAAGGGTTTGGGAGACCGGGCCGGATTAGGATGTGCTGGGCCCTCCGGTGGAAGTGGTCGGGGTACTTACCTTGTGGAGCGGCCCTCCTTCTGCAGTGTTGCGGTGTTATGATGTCACGGCGACATGTGACATCGGGTCGCCATGACAACGAGACGCTGCAGGAGGAGGGCCACTCCGATGAAGGCAAGACCCCCTCAAAACACACACTTTGTGGTGAGGAGCACACACTTAGCTTGGGGGCCGGTCTGGGGCCCCTCGTTTTCTCCTCTGGTTGGGCGGAAGTTAGATCCTGGCACTGGCAGGAAGAGGAGTAAGCAGGGACCCGCTAAAGGCATGGGGCCTGATTGAGCCACCTAAGCAGAAGCAGAAATGGCTTGAGCCACCTGTGCTGAAGCAGGGATATCCTGAACCTGACCTGTTGGGGGAGTCTTGAGGACTGGAGTTGAGCCCCCCCCCCCCCCCCCCCCGGTGTAGAGGGGTAGAAAATGTGCTGTTCGTGAAGGTCACTTGAAGGTCACCATATAGTTGCAGTAGTGTGCAATTTTCAGTGCAAAATGTCAGTACAACTTCTGGTTGAGAGCATAGGGAAGACATCTCCCCCGACAGGCAAATGTGATATATCACTGTGCAGCAGGCATACTAAACACTTAGGCTTTATTCTATATACCCGCTGAAGAAGCCCATTGGGGCGTTTTCTGACAAATTCCCCATTGACTTCAATGAGAAATTTCATCCGAAAATGGTCCGAACGACCTGCTTTGGTGGACAAAGATTCAACGCGTTATTTAAAACTGTAAAATTGGACTAAATCTCACATCTGTAAACCTGTTTTGCAGCCAAAAGTTGCTTAGTACTGGAGCCATGCAATAATCCAGGGGTGCTCAACCCCAGTCCTCAAGCCCCCCAACAGGTCAGGTTTTCAGGATAGCCCAGTTTCAGCACAGGTTGCTCAATCGGTCAAGGCTTCAGCACAGGTAGTTCAAACAGTCCCTGCTTCAGCACAGGTGGCTCAATCAGAGGCTCAGTCAGAGCCTTTCATTGAGCCACCTCTGCTGAAGCAGGGAAATACTGAAAACCTGACCTGTTGGGGGGAGCTTGGGAACTGGAGTTGAGCACCCCGGCAAATAATCCTTAACCCAATAAAGAAATTCCACCCTTCAGGAGATCCTCAACATTGCTGCTCTTTGTCAACCATAAGAGTTTTTCTTTTTAGCTTCCATTCGCAATGGCATCATGCGTCCCTGATACTATTTCCTACAGCAAACTCTTTCGAAATATAGGAGGCTGATCAATGCTAACAAGCAGCGCAGGGGTACAGAACGCATCAACAGAGCTGTCAAAATTCTCTGAATGAATAGTGCTGTCCATCCCACGTAGGGCACTACTCTATCCAATTTCTGAATGTATTCATCTATGATGGATATCTTGTCCAAAGATGATTGCAAAATAAATCGGTTGTGGTTCCAGCCCAAACTTTTTCATTTCACCTGGGCTCCCTAGTTATCTTCCATACATTAACGCCCTTGGTGTTGGAGGCCAAATTCTCTCTGTTCGCAGGAGGAGGAAGCACTGATGAGTCTTACCTGTGCTACAAAACGACTTGCAGAAATTACATATTTGGGATTAATAAAAAAGAAGACTCACTTTCTTGATTTCCCTGCAGTTTTAAAGCTTGTTTTATCTGATGCAATGTTGTTCCTCTTGCTCCCAATTTTATCATTCCAAGGATCAAAAAGCTGCCAAGTGGGGAAAAAATGATGTTGTCGTCCATAGCAGCTGAACGAATAGCACGGAACAGATCCACAGCAAGTTCTGTAACGGTATCTCCCCACAGGCTTGAAGCATTGCAGGTTACAGAAACTCCAGTAAGGGTCACAAGTAAGATGGGGAGAAAGGTTTGTCTCATTGTATCACAGTCTTCAAGTGCTCTTTTGGGTTCTGAAACTGAAAACGCATAATACAAGCTCAGGACATTACAAAAAAATCTAATTTTACTTTACTGTCCTAAAACTATATGATTTGGGGGGAACATTCCATTGAAAACTGCTTAACTGTTAAAATCCGACAGAAGAGAAAATATAATGAAATTTACACTTGCTGTTTCTCCCTAGTATGCGAAGAATTACTGATGCATCATGCTTAAGTTTTTCTTAAAATAGTTGCCTTTATAAACATAATCAGTTCCAGGAGCTGGTTCCAATTTACCTAATTGTATGTGCTAACATACAATACATGTATTACGTTGGTAGTCAAAGCAATATTTGTTGATTAACATTTTCTCATTTAAATCCATACATAATTAATAGGGCCAAATAAAAGGTAAAAATTAAAAGCATGTTATTTTGTGCTCATTTGAAAAAAAATGTATAGCTTTTTCCTCTCTCTTATTTTGCCACCCTTAGTTTTAACTTAAAGGGCACTTACTTGTAAAGCAGTACAGTATTTCCCCTGGCAAGAAAAGTAAATGTCTCCGAAAGCTTAGGGAGAACAGGTATAGTACATTTAAGCTGTCAGGCGAATGATTAATTTTCTAAATGCCAGAACATGTTTGTTGACATTGCTATCTTGAGACTTTTAGGCCACACTAAAAATATTATGTCTGCATGTTCAGTCAACAGTTATGGGTCAGACAGTGGCTGTCTCTCTAACCCCCTGCTTACTGATTCACAAATTTGATTCACCAAAAACTGAAAGTCCGGATACATTTTTTTTTTGCTGTCAAATACCGTTTGACAGTTATTGAGATACGTGTGGAACCTGAGAGTTTGGCCAAATCTGGGGGTTTTGGCTCTTCCACTTTGTTTTTTTTGAAAACACGTGTCTAGCTTTCACAATTTTTGACAAACTGGTCAGTTGTAGCTGAAGCATTTTTTGGCTTAGTGTCCATGATAAAAAATATTCGGTGTAAATGGTGGTCTGGCGGATGGTGATATAAACACGATTTCATTTGTCTCTGCTGACAGCTCGTAGAAGAACATACAGAAATGTCTGGAATAGGCCGACATGCAGGAAAAGTATTACTTTCTTATGTTGGGCAAGCTGGTCCTAGATCCAAGCTCAGTCCTCACGGTCTGCCAACAGCACAGGGTTTTAAGGGTTCAATGATGAGCAGGTAGATAGAAGGTGGTACCCTGTGTGGAAGTATAATATTTTTTTTATATTATTAACATATGTATAACTAAAAAAAAAAGCCATGCCTTGTGCTACAGTGTATCATGGGTAGCAGTGAAGCAGTAGAGTAGACATATGAAAGAAGTTTTTATTCTCATGTTTATAAAAGCTGACTCTATTTTGTTATTTTTTCCTAGATGGGCTTCTCGCTTTACTTCTTTTCTGTAAAAATTCCTTTGAGCAGTTAGGCGAATGAGGGGAAACAGCTAAGGGTTTTGGAGGGTTCCCTAAATGATATCTTTCTTTGTCCTGTCTAGTTTGCAAAATATAATTGGTAATTATGTAGAAATAAAATAGGATGCCCGATGAAGTCATTTGGGCGGATATTGCAAAATTATGTATTGACGACTATTTCTTTTTGGTATAAAATTGTCACGCTGTTCTGCCCGCAGACCAGACTAACCCCCAATACTGAGGTGGAAAGTGAGTAACCACGCAACCGCAGTAGTGAGAGAGCGTGCCCGGAGTGTGGATTGGTTGTGTGGACAAGGTCAGGGGTACCAGGGTAGGTAAAGTACTTGCCAGATCCGGGCGTAGAGAAGGTGCCGTAGTAAAGTCCGAAGCCAGAGGTCGAGGATAACAGAGTTCCGGGAAGTGGAGGTCCAAATGCCGAGTTCAAGGGATCCGAGAGGTAAGCGTGGTCGAGTGGAAGCCGGGGTCGTAGAGCCAGAGAGGGGAGGAAGACAAGCCGATTCGGTAACGAAGCTGGAACTGAGAGAGAGCTAGGCACAGTGAGAAACAGCACAAGGCAGACGAACTATGCAGAGCGGAGTTGGAGAGGAAACACGGGGGTTATAAAGTGAGGAGGACCAATGGGAGGAAGGGGCAGAGCAGAGGTGCGCCCAGGAGCCCTTTGTGATCGGGCAGGGATTAATGGCCTGGTTTGTTGCCGGAGGATGGTGGGAGGAGCTGAGCCTGAGAGCGGAGATGGCCGGGGGGCGGAGTTACCCGGCCGGTGCAGTGAATAAATTAAGTTGCGCGCGCCCTGTAAGCGGAGCGACCACGAGTCCGGCGTCGGTGGCATGCGTGCAAGCCGCGGGGGGCGGAGGAGCGGGCCGAGGCACCAAGCAGGGACGGAGGAGACCGCAGCCAGCGGTACAGGTAAGGAAGGGCAGCGCCGAGGGCGGCGTGTGCCCCAAGTCCTGACAAAAATAGACTGTTTGGGGCATATATAGTTAGTGCCTTTGTGTTAGTCAGACAGTAATGTTTGATTCGTATTAAATGCACTCTTGCTAAGGGCTGTTTGCAATAAAGTCTCTATTCAAATCTTTTACCTGAAAAGTGACAAGTGTGGAACTTAATTTTTCCATAACACATGTTAGTCCGCATAGTAAGCAGATAAAGAGGCTTTTGTAATCATAAAAAAAAGAACAAAAGACAGGTAAAACAATGAAACCTGTATTGCTGCTTTAATCTAGCTATAAATATCTACTAATTTGTACACGTATGTGTAACACATTCCCCCCCTCTCTGGAAGATGTACTACTGGTTACTGCTGTTTGTGGTGCGGTCATACCTGTGAGGTTCCAGGAGGGCTGAGTGGTCCGCGATGGTGTGGGGATCAGGACAGGCATTTGGTGATAGTCTTCACTCAGGGTGTCAGTGCCTCCAGCAGGCTCCAGAATTTCCAGAGACAGTCCTCACCAGAACAGACTTCTTTCACACCCCTGCCCAATAGACTATAGACTCGGGCAGGGGTATATAAAACAAAGGGACTTTATTGGTGCAGTCACTGCAAATGTTATACAGCGGATGCAGATGGATGTCAGAGGGTCCCAGGCCTCTGGATGGTGCTTGGCCTTATGGTCATAGTAAGGCCTCTCATCTCTCTTGACCAGCCAGCCCAGGAGGGACTGACTGGTAGGTCTCACCCCCAAGCCGGGAGGAACCTGGCTCACCTCCTCTCTCCAGGAGGGGTGGAAAAGAACTCCTATAATTTAGTACTTCCTCTCTGATGCACCAGAAGGGGAGGGCACAAGGTCTGTACCACTATTGGCTGTACACAGACCCTTGTGGCACCGCCTCTTCTGTCACTCAGAGAGTCAGCACTAGGGGGGGGTGGTCAATGCCCCCAGGATAGCCTGTCACAGTCTAGAGCTCCTATGGGCTTACATGACAGGGGGTAGAGAGACCGTCTGGACCAGCCATGCTACATATGCATTGTGCTAAAACCTTGATGACTGAACGCTGAGCAGCCTGGTGGAGATACACATAACTCATTGAACCAGAGGGTTGGTAGCTTTGCAGATTTAGGTCTGATGAGAAAAATAGAAAAAGCAACAAATATCAAACAACCATCACTGCTATTTATTGGTGTGTTTAAGATCTTATTCCTATCTGAGGAAGAAGCAGAACTTCCACTGCAAAGACATAGCGATTTGGCCCTGTCATAAAAGAGTAAGTTGTACAGAAAATCACAGTGGTGACCAAGACTGAAAATAAATGGAGAATCCGTCAGTACAGAATGTGATGAGGACGGAATGGGGAAGTTAGAGGTAATAAATAGCACCCCCGTGATATGTTATTAACAGGGTTGAGCGCTTCAAACAATATAAATGTAAAAGCAATGTGTGAATATATATTGCTGCAGCCTGTCTGTAATAAAACATGTAAGCCTTTTTCTTTTTACCGTACTATAGCCACTAGGTGGAGCCCACACATGTACCATATCCAAGGGCTTGGTATATTTGTTTCTTTGTATTAGTGCATAAAACAAATATGTTGAATAATAAAAGCTGAAGTGTTTGTTAAAGTCAGTGAGAACTAAGTTCTGGTTTGGGCATTTACATACATGTACACATACACCTTTTAAGCTATGGTGGGTGAAAAAGGCGACAAGAAACCTCCACCATATTTCATATAGCAAATAAAAAGATCACTTGTGAGCACATTCACATGTCTTAGGCCTGTAATATAGAGCACGCTGTTGCGCTACCGTGCGTGCGTCAATTACAATTGACTGTGGGAGGCTGACGTTGATACAGTCGAGAAGCGTGTGCGCACGGCCGTGAGTGGTGGCGTGGCAGACCAGAGAAAGTACAAGAGAATTGTATTTTCGCGCTGTCGCCGCGCCACATGATGCTATGAACCAATCACAGCGCGGCCTAGCGCTGTGATGTCATAGCTATGCCCCCTAGCCGCGCACGTCACTGCTTACCCTCTACAAACCAAACGCCTGCGCCACGTGCAACGCCGTGCGCACGCCCGCACACGCACCAGCTAGCACTACAATACAAGCCTTAGACAGGTCTGCAACACTGCCCTTCACCATTATCACCCAGCATAGGGCAAGGGATTCTGGGAAATGGCATGCAAATAAGCACAGTGCCACCCTTTAGCTTCAAATCTATTTCAACATGGACCCTTATGCAGCTTATGCATTATGCATTATACTGCTTTTCAGCACAGCATGGGCATCAGATGCAAAGCCAGAAAACCACTCACAGTGGTTGTGAGTCATAGAGTCACTGTAAGCGTTTTTTCTGACTTTGCATCTGATTCCCATGCTGTGCTTAAAAGCTGTGTTAACAGCGAGCATTAGCTTATAAGGGTTCCATGTAAAAGTGGATTTCAGGCACAAATATATGTGTGTGTGTGTGTGTGTGTGTGTGTGTGTGTGTGTGTGTGTGTGTGTGTGTGTGTGTGTGTGTGTGTGTGTGTGTGTGTGTGTGTGTGTGTGTGTGTGTGTGTGTGTGTGTGTGTGTGTACTTCAGTGTAGGTGATACCTTTTTTATTTGGACTAACAATTTATATCATAGGACAAGCTTAAGAGAGTTCTCCTTTCTTCTTCAGGTCAGCAATACTGGTTTACAAAGGAATCTATAGCTAAAACAGAGGTTAGGAAAGCAAGGGGAAAAAAACAACAACAAAACAGAGACATTGGAAGGGTAATAAACGGTGACAAGGAACAGCATGAATGGGGAAGGGGGTGCTGGGGGGGGGGGGAAGGTGTGGATAAGAGCATTGGTTATTCTGCACTGCAAATGGACTAACACAGCTATTTCTGATATATATATATACACACACAGCGAGTATTAGCTTATATGGATTCCATGTAACAATGGTTTTTCAGGCAAAAGGTGACATGGTGTGCTCATTTGCATGTCATTTCCCAGAATCCCTTGCTGCAGTGGAAACGTATGCTGGGTGATAATGGTGAAAGGCAGGGTTGCAGACCTGCCTAAGACATGCAAATGTGCTCACAAGTGATCTTTTTATTTGATGTATATATATATATATATATATATATATATATATACATCTAAAATGCTGCTGCCAGACTTGTCTACCTCACTCACCACTCCACTTCTGCTGCGCCACTCTGCGAATCCCTACACTGACTTCCCATATATTTTAGAATCAAATTTAAAACCCTAATTCTGACTTACAAAGCTCTCAACAATGCTACTCCCCCTTACATCTCTGCCCTCATCCCCAAATATATCCCTAAACGGCCTCTAAGTTCTACCTATGACAACTGCCTTTCCTCCTGCCTTATTACCTCCTCTCACTCCTGTCTACAAGACTTCTCCCGTGCTGCCCCCACTCTCTGGAATTCCCTACCCCACACCATCAAACTCTCCCCCAGCTTCCAGTCATTTAAATAAACCTGAAAACTCACCTTTTCAAGAAAGCCTATCTGGCACACCCCTAAAATCTACCACCCCCTTTAACCCTATTGGGACCTGCTGTGCGGCTAAACCAAACTCCATGCTAACACCTCTTAAGATCCGCCCCTAACCTAAATGGGATCAGCTGGGCGGCTAGACCATACTCCATCCTGATGTATACTCCATCCCACAATGAACAGCCGCTTTACCTTTTGTTTCAACATTGTCCCTTATTCCCTCTAGAGTGTAAGCTCCCAGGATCAGTGCCCTCATTACCGTCTGTATGTTTGCGCTTGCCTGTCCTTATTGGGCATGTCATTTTGTTTATGTAATATACATAACTTTGTACCCTTATTGTACCGCGCTGCGGAATATGTTGGCAATTTACAAATAAACGATGATGATAATAATACTCAGACACAGAAGGTAAATATTATATTATAATTTACATGTATTATATGTGCACAACAGTTTTATTATTTTTTACATTATATGGGTTGGGGGAAAAAATTGTATTATAATGATCAACAAGTATCTATAGATGCACAGAATTGCACATTTATATAATAGTAGTCTTGGTATGAGTGGATAGACCTGCTCTTGTCTGAAACAAATGTAGAGTATGAATACACCGCTGATACGTACCAGGGATTCTGAATCCGTTGCCGAACTTGGGCACCATGTATTATTTATCTTTATTATAGTATTATTTGCTATTGTATCATTACAAAGGCCTAAAGATTACAAATAGGCTCCAGCTGATGTGCCGTCAACACACCACACACTTAGTCATCATCATGACTAAGACAATATTTGGTACAAGTCAAACGTTTCTTGCTCAGGGATTGTTCGGTGATTGCACTAGAACATATAATACCTTGCAACTGAGCGCACATTTCGGCGGTGTTACCATTATATACATACTCACTTTATTGCGGTCTAGAACTAGAGATTGGCGAATTTGGATCCGCAGCGGATCGGCCGGTTCCTTTGGTCTGCGGATTTCAGCGGATCAATGTCAAAAAGGGCGATTTCAGGTTTTGCGGATTTTTTAAAAATTATTACCAATACACTTCGTGGATTCCGCAGCCCGTGGACTGGTTTGTAGAATCCAATCCGCGGATTCCGCGATCTTAAGAATCCGCCAACGGATTGCTGAATCCGCGGATTGGATTCTACAAATCAGTCCACGGGTTGTATCCAATGGTGGATTTTGATGAATCCGCGTGGATTTAAACTGCCCGAATCCGCTTGCGGATTTTACACCGCGAGACGGATTTTGGTGGGGGGGGGGGGGGGGGGGGAAATGCATGAAAATCCGTTACACAGATTAGTGCAGATTCACCCCTCCCCATCTAGGACTTTTCGCCGCCACTCTTAATTCCCATGTTCTTCCCTCTTGTGTGTTCACCATTGAATCGCCGAATCAAATATGAATACAAGTTCTCCTGAGGGACAGCACTTTTCCCAAGCAGGACGCTCGCAGTCGGACTTAACAGTATTAAATCTCAAAGGAAATGTTAAAGATACACTGGTGCAGCCTATAATTTACTGTGCGGAGTGGGGCGATTTCTTACATTCTGGAGGGATTCTCTGCCAAACTAATTGGTAAAGGGCATGTTTATCACACAGGATAAACAAATGTTACTATACAATGTGCTTAAATACAAACCAGCAGTTTACATCGCATTACTCTTTTTACTCCTGTTTCATAATATACAAATGTATCCAGAAAATAGACATTTTCTGTCTTTAACATTCCCAGGATTCGCACAACCAGAATGGTTTACTTTTCGTTGAGCCTTGCTGGGTTTTTTTGTTTCTTTTTATCTTGGCTTTCGTGGCACGTTTTCTCATTCAGTTGCTTTGCTTTTAGTTCACGTTCCAAAATGTCTCTTGGGAAGAGGCTTCTCTCATCAAACACGGCTTTCAGCGCTGCAACAGTGATAGAACCAAATCTACATTATTCATGCGGCTGGCGAGTACCCAAAAAGTCTTTATTAGCACCGAGCACTGCTAAACTGTCCCACTTTTACTTCACCGTGCTCTCCCTTATCGGAGACAAGGTGACATTTTTAGATGACGAAGAACAGCAGCCATGCAAAATGAATAACTGTTTTTAATATATGCATTTAAGAAACATGTGCTTGTTTTGTCTTCATCTCTGACACACGTATTGTGGTTTACATTAGGGGAGCTCAACTCCAGTCCTCAAGGACCCCCCCGCCCCACCCCCTCTCTATGAGGTCCGAATTTTAGGATATCCCTGCTTCCACATAGGTGGCTCAATTAGTGGCTCAGTCTTCGAATGAGCCACCTGTGCTGAAGCAGGGATATCCTAAAAATCTTACCTGTTGGGGGGGGAGGGGGGTCTTGAGGACTGGAGTTGAGCATTACTGCTTTACAGAAACCCCAAGGCAAGGATCTCACAGCCCTGGCCCGCAGATGACGGAACAACGAGACTGGCTCCGGGTACCCAAAGCACAATGGCCCTGAAGGCAAGAACCCTTCCAGGGAGGGGGTTAAGTGGGGGGCGGGGGAGTCTGGCCCAATAAGTCATATCACCCCCACTTATGGCTGAGGGGTTCTCTTTACAAACCATCGTCTCTATAATATTTGAGATTACCCTCTTCGTGAAACAAGAAATCTATCAATTATTGACTCTTCTGTTGACTCAAATTGTGCGCCAGAAATGTACAAGCCGGATTCTCTGCCGCTTGTAATACTATTAAATATTTCTACATACATTCTTACATCAAATGAAACATGAAAGCAATTTAAAGACGACATAGATTCCTCCTTCAGAAGTGAGCAGTCTGTTATGTAAGTTTGAATTGTATGTAGTGTATGTATGTATGTCTTTACTTATATAGCACCGATGGTGTACTCAGCGCTTTACAAAGACAATACAGCACAGGGAATTATAATAATACAATAAGCGCAGCAAAGTCAGATAATAGGAAAGGAAATCCCTGCCCCAGAGAGCTTACAATCTAAGTACTATGTCGGGAAACTCACAGAGACAGCAGGTGAGGGAATAAGTGCAGTAGATAGCAGTGCTTCACCACTATGGATGGTAGGAGTGACTGTGGGACAGTAGCCGTGAGTCCAGGCTATTGAAATCTCTTGTATGGCAGTAAATTCGACAATTCTAAATGGATACAGGAAAAGTGTCATATGCATATTGAAGTGTGACTTCAATTTGTTTTCTGAGTAAATTAAATATTTGTGTTTTTGCCATAAAGATATTGCATGTACACCCTGAACTCCAAATGTTGTGTGAAAGAGCAAGATAAAGCATGCTCCTGGGGACAGCTCAATGAGAGTCTCAGACAGCAGCAAACAGCATTATAACCCTTATGTTTTAAAGCCATCTTCCTCTGTCTGATGTGAATGAAGCTGAAGTGTTCCTAAGCTTGGGAAGCAGCTTTACGTCGCATTCCATGCGGGCTCATATCATGTAGTTTCTGAGATATGAAATAACTGAACACTGTGTGAAATAGATGTAACAAAACATCACACTAATGAAATAAGTTGTTTTTTTCGCTCAATGTAGAACAGGGGTAGCCAATTGCAGTCCTCAAGAGGTACCAAGAGGTCAGGTTTTCAGGATATCCCTGCTTCAGCACAGGGGGCTCAATTAATCCCAGCTTAAGCACAGGTGGCTTAATCAGTGGACCAATCTTCCACTGAGCCACTGATTGAACCACCTGTGCTGAAGCAGGGATATCCTGAAAACCTGACCTGTTGGTAGCTCTTGAGGGCTGGAGTTGGCTACCTCCGATGTAGAATGTAAAAGTCATTATTGCACATAAGTCTATTACAAAACAATCAAGGGGTTAAACATTTCGGATATGTGTACTATGCTATATATGGCATTTCGGTTGCAATGCCATAAAACACCGTCCGGCTCCCGAAAATGCCGTGTGCAATAGCATCGCTTAGTAGACATGTAATGCTGTGTACTGCAAACCCAAGGTACACTGGGTATGATGCATTCACAGATACTAGAAGAACATTCCTTCAATTATTACTGTCTTTTCCCAAATAACTTCCCTCTAACTTTTCTCAGAGTGTCACCCCCCCCCTCCCCCTCGCTGCTTCCTGAATTCACTGGGTCAAGTGTAATTTGCTTTATATCTCTTTTACGATCTGTTAGTCTGGGGAACATGCAGGCACATGGGTTTCCAGGAAGCTCTTTTATCAGCTGCAGACAGGTTCATTCCATTTTACAAGGTTACATGGAGTCAGATAATGTTAGTAGCACGGCCATGAAATCCATTCTTACTTTCGGAGAGGGTAGGAAGATATACATTATTAGAAGTCTTCTCTTCTGCCTTGTCTCCAAAGTATTTGTCAGGGTTAGTAACAAAGTCAGGCTTGTTCACTTCCACAATATCCTGCAGGGCACCTATATTTAATAAACTGAATGTCCCTAGAAGGAAAAATGAAGAACAGGTATATTGTTTCCTATTCCTTCGTTTATTATCATGTTAATTATTAAATGTGCACTGTGACTTTAACTGATTTGTGTGTTAATATTGGTACGTAGTTGGAAGCAAAAGTAAACTCTTATGGCTTAGGCTGCGGCCACGCTGCTGCTGAGCGCGCTAATGCTTGGCGCGCTCACTTTAATGTAATGTAAGGCTGAGGCCAGGCAGGGAGCGAGCGAGCGAGCGTGCGGTGACGTCATGCTCCCTGCTCGGCCGGGAGATTTGTGGCCGGCTAGCTGCGCGTGTGGGGGGGCGTGTCGAGGGGTGCGGCCATGACGTCACGGCGCTAGTTTGCCTTCATTGGGCGAACCGCTCAGGTGACATGCCAGCAAGAGGCAAATCCAATTTCGCTTGCTTTGGAAAGCAGCTAAGCGCCGAGCACGCGAAGGCGCTCGCTCACGCTAGCCACACACATTGCTGCAATGTGTTTCATCGTGGCCAGCGTGAATGCCCGCTCAGTGTCACCCTGGCTGCAGCCTAATGAGCATGGCCACGCAGACGCTTCGTGCGTTTGCGTACGTACGCTCGGCAATGCTCAGCGCTTGGGGCGACATATTAAATTGATTTCCAAGCGCTCAGAAGGGTCACATGACCCAAAATTTCATCACGATAGTTCCTTCAATAACAAGCCCAATCCAGCAAATGGCACACCCCCTACCTTAAACGCCACGGCCCCCGCCCGTTCTCTCAATTTGCAGAAGGACAGCCGAACGCTCATGCTTGGAGAGTTGGTGATGTCACCTCTCTCAAGCATGAGCGCGCTCAGCAGCGTGGCTGCAGCCTTGGTCTTCGTGTATATAAGCAGTGAATTAATTATGAATATATATTTTGTTACTGTGTATTGTGCAGAGCACCATGAACTTAAATGTAAAAAGAAAGAAAAATGACAAAGCTTTCTGGTTAGTACATTTGCAGCTTATTCTGAATGACAACAAAAAGAAAAGGATAATGGTAATTGAGATATAATAAACATCTGAACACGGTAAAAATGTGTCCCATAAACGTTATCAATGATAGAAGTATTTTTCTTCAATATTGAACAGATGGGGACAATCAAAGCAGTGTAACGGAATATCAGAATCATGTGCTCATGCAATTAAATGCTTGGATGGATGTTCAAAACATAAGTAGAGATGGCCGAATCCGCCAAAATCCGTTTCCCAGATTTTCCTGAATTTGCCATTCAAAATCCGTTCCGCGGAGTAAAATCCACCGACGGATTGTTACAGTAAAAATCCACGCGGATTAATCCAACACCGCCATTGGATACAATCCGCGGGGGGATTTTAACAATCCATCTCCGGATTCTGCAATCCGTGTGCAGATTGCGGAATCCGTGTGCAGATTGCGGAATCCGTGTGCAGATTGCGGAATCCGTGTGCAGATTGCGGAATCCGTGTGCAGATTGCGGAATCCGTGTGCAGAATGCGGAATCCGTGTGCAGAATGCGGAATCGACCCAAAAATTCGCCCATTTCTATGATCAGGAACCAACCAAAAGTAAAGCATATTAAAACGGTCCTTCTGCATTTCAACTTTCACCTGAAAATGTTAACGTACTGAAAAAAGGAATTAAAGTTGGTTTGATAGAGTTTCAAATAGATTTTGTTTCTCTCTGGCATAACTCATTTCTCAGTCTGAATAACTATACAGCATAGATCAAAATTGATCAAATGTGTTTATGATTGTATGTGTTTCTTACTAATCACAGGGCTTTCATTCGTTAATTCTTAACATAGTATCATGTAGCAGATTTCCAGGGCTCGTTTACACGTGTAAAATACTTTTTCAGAGGAACAAATAAAATTTTAAAAATAAAAAATCTGTTTCAGTGGCATTGTGGCTGCTAATATTTTATGCCTGAAAGCCGCAATGTTTAACAGACAATATACTGTATCGTGAATTTTACACGGAACAATACCAAAAGAAAATGTCACAAAATACTTACCAGTTGAATTTTGGATGAACTCCTCCCTGTAGTTTGTGTGCAATTTTTCTTTTATTCCATTCTCTTTGTATCTTTTACCTAAAATTGTGTTTTCCCATGGACTGTTCCTGGAAGTGATACGGTTAGCACACATTAACTAAATATTGCTATCTTCGTTGCTGCAAGGTAGTGGGCAACAGGTACAATTGGTAAGCTGTTTTATATGTGCAGGTAGATTGGTCAAGTGAAACGTCTGGTTTGCTTCTGGAAATAATGAATGCCCATTTACTTTTGGGGAATTACTTTTTTTCCATTGTTCATACCATGGTAATGGTATATCAAATACGGATACAAATAAAGGATAAAAGAAAGAACCCACCTGCTGCTTGATTACACAAGATTATCTTAAACCAGAAAAGATCATTAAATGAATTAAATTAATCAAATGAACACTCCGGACATATGTAATGAAAGATTTCACATTGGTACTTATAATGGCAACACAGGTTTAATTTTTTTTATTACAGGATAGTAAGGGGGTCTCCATAACTAGACTGTGTTAATTTCATCTCCGGGGACCCCCTGCTTCCAAACATACTTACTTTCATAGGAAGTGCCGGTAACTCTGTGGCGTTTAAATATCCAGGCCAATAGGAAGCCGCACCGGATGGTGTCATGGTTTCTTCTTGGCACATGTGACCAGGACATTTAAGCCGCCTTTTTTCGTTAAGCATAACCGTTCCCTGGCTGCAGAGATACCGGCACCACTACGGTGTTAAGTATCTCGGGAAGCAGGGGGTCCCCGGAGCTGAAATTAACACAGTTCTGCTCTGGAGACCCCCTGCTTCCATCCTGTAATAGAAAAATAAAGAAAGAAAACAATAGATGAAACCTGTATTGCCGCTTTAAAATATCTCAGTTCTTGCGAAATGATCATCCCCTTTCACATGACTTGCAAACCACTCGCGGCATATTAAATAAGGCACTATGCTCTTGAGCTGCCCAATTTGTTTTACTATTATAGAATATGAAAAGGTTTATAGGCAATGACAAGGACAGCTATGCTCAGCTTTGCTCTGCCAGATGTTGTGAACATTTCTCCTAGCGGAATAACTGAAGAACTGACAATTGCAGTTTGTAACATCCGAAAAAAGTTGAGATAGCACTTTGCTAACCCAAGCATGTACGTTTCTTATTCGGAACTACCCAGATGGAAGCATCCAGTTATAACAAAATATGACATGACATGCATAACACTACACTGCAAACTAATTACATTTTAATTGAACAAGGGAGAACAAATCTGTAATAACCTACTTGAAGGGTAAGTCCTCCACGTGCAGATCTTCTAGGTGAGTGTTGGCACATACTGTTGCTTCATCAAAACGAGTCGTTGAATCCCCTGTTTGCATGTGCCCAGTTACGTTTTCTGTAGGATTTTCCCGTGGGACATTGTCAGTCACATGTAAAGGTGGACATTTCTCTATCCTCCAGCGCTCCTCCTAAAACAGTCGGATTTAAGCTGTTAGGTAATGTAACTGCCACCCTCAGGAATACCCTAGGTAACATAGACCGGCCACCCAGCCTATAACTGTGAACCCAAAGAAGGGTTCGTGTGATTAGTTATCTGAAAAAAGGAAGAACAATGGGGTGGAGACAAGTGATTAAGAGTGCCAAGCAGAGCACGAGGAGAGCAGAGGTGCAGAGACTGGGATCATAGCAGATCCCTGTGCCAAGAAACCAAGGAGAAAAAGATCAGCGCGAGAGCGGAGTCGTCACAGATCAACAGAGTCGGAGCGGCGATAAAGAGCAACAATGGTCCAGAGACGACCGTTATCCTACAGTGTCCCGGGATCCATGAGTAACCCACGAGGGTACCACCCCTATAACCCTGTGGTATCCTTGTCAGTAGACACGAGTTATCCCAAGTCTTTGGGAAGAAACAGACCTACAACTGTACACAACGCAGTAGTAAAAACGAGCTCCAATGCTGTACTGGTACCTACATGGGCCCCCTTGATGAGTACTGGGCCACATGGAATGAGAAAGACACTGAGGGACAGTAGCGCAGCGATACACACATTGGTGGGTTATTGTGATAAACTGTCATAAGTGGTATATATATATATATATATATATATATATATATATATATATATATATATATATATATATATATATATATATATATACCACTTATGACAGTTTATCACAATAACCCCTATTATATATATATATAATCAAAAAATAAATAGATGATACCGTTCTGTGGCTAATGAAATGCTTTTATTTGTGCGAGCTTTCGAGATACACTGATCTCTTCTTCCGGCGATGTTACAATCAATGAAGCAAGCAAAAGCTATACTATAGTAGAGCTTTTGCTTGCTTCATTGATTGTAACATCGCCGGAAGAAGAGATCAGTGTATCTCGAAAGCTCGCACAAATAAAAGCATTTCGTTAGCCACCGAACGGTATCATCTATTTATTCTTTGATTATTGAAGCTCGGCTAACACAGTACTGATACTAATATATATATATATATATATATATACACACACACACACACACCAAGGCGGTCGCCTAGGGCACAAAGGTCCTAGGGGCGCATTAATAATAATAATTTTTTCCTCTTATTATTTTTTATTTATTTATCTTTTTCTAAATTATTTTTCTTTTTTTTGTCCTGTATTTTGGCGCCCTATTTTTATTTGCGTTGCGCTGGAGTGCGGTCGCACCCCCTGCAGCCCCCGATAGCTACGCCAGTGTTTATTTTATTTTTGGGGTGCAAATTTTATGTTTCGCCTAGGGCGCATGAAACCTTGCGCCGGCCCTGGCATTACGTAGAAACTGGGGAGTAGGACTCAGGCCCTCGCCCTAATATATGTCCAAATCAAGCTGTGGTAATAAAGAGGGGTCACATTAAAGTTAAGAAACATCACGTGTATTGATCAGGCTGAGACAGGGAACACAAGCATTTCAGGAAGCAAGGGGTCCCCCGAAGCTGAAATCAACACGGATCAGCTCTGGGGTCCCCCTGCTTCCCAGCTAGTCAATATTAAAATGATAAACCAAGCCGTAAATCCACTATAAGATGAAAAACAAGTCCTGCTCTTTAACCTCGTGTGTCCAGCTCATCAAAACATTTGTTAGTTAGAATTGTATGACATAAAGACTATTTCTAACACTATACTACATAATATAATAGACTTCACCTGTCCAAATATTCCAACTGGAGTTCCAAGGATATTACTGACACACACACTGCAGTCCGCAGAGGCGGAGAGTATCAGGAGACAGCCACTGTGTGCACAAGTTTCCAGGTGTGTGACACAATCAGTGTGAGGCTGGAAAGATGTCACCAGGGGAGGTGGGTCGATATTCCTTGTTTCACTGTAATCAATGCAGTACTCCTATTGTAGAGTAGATTGTTACTATACAAGCATGACATATACTGTACATTGCACACCATTGCAATCCAAGCAGGCAAATTATTTAGCTTTTTTTATTTATTTATTTTAAACATAGGTTTGATGCAGGCGGTCTTCGGAGCTGAACCCCATTCATTTCAGCTCCGGGGACTCCCAGCTTCTAGAGATACTTACCTCCGTAGGGGGTGCCGGTGTCTCCCTGCTTTTTAAAGCTTCCGTGTCATGTCGGCCAACAGGAAGTGGCACTGGATGACATCACAGCTTCCTATTGGCCTGCAGGGCGTGGGAGCTTTGAAAAGTGGCCAGTACGTGATCCCTGTTGGCCAAACGAAGAGGCTACCGGCACCCCTTTCTGAGGTAAGTATCACCGGAAGAAGGGGGTCCAATAGGGCTCAGCTCGGGAAACCCCCTGCTTCAAACCTATGTTAAAAAAGAAATTGCCGCTTGGATTGCCTCTTTAAACTTTTATTGACGCTCTAAGGTGTACATTCATATGTACCACAACAGTGTACAAAAGAGGATCACAAAAAAAATCAATGCTCTTGAGCAATACCAATAATTTGCTTATTCAAAGTTAGATGAGAGCCGCATTAAAAGTTTAGTCACGCCTAGAACCAAAGTGAGCCCATGGCAGTGACACGTCTACGGGGATACAGCTTGGTGATTGATGCTCTATTTGTAAATCAGACATCTATAAGTATTTGTAATTATTTTTTAAATGCTTTTAAAATTTGTGACCTGAAGGTTAGGCGTGTCACACTTATTTCAGCTGTGCTTCCTTTCTTGTGATGTCACTATATGATGGATAGGAGAGAGTTGAATCAGCACGTTGTGCATTATGTATTTAAATTGTGGTATATATGTATGTATATATGTGTAGATATATACAACGTGGTATGTGTGGACACGGACACACACACACACACACACACACACACACACACACACACACACACACACACACACACACACACACACACACACACACACACACACACACACACACACACACACACACCTCTTTCCAATTCCAATTATACTGACCCCTCCTGATTGATGATGTTAAAACAATCAGATGAGAAAACAGAAGGCCTGACATAAGGGTAGTTACGATAAATACTGATAAAGATTAAATAAAGGTGCGTCTCCTGTTCTTTTAGTACAGAAATAAAGTTCTACAATGCTGCAAATCATACTTTGGTCTTTTATCACCTATCTGTACTGATACAGCATTGAACAATCTCTATTAACCCCTAGTGCAGGGGTGGCCAACTCCAGTCCACCAGTCCACCAACAGGTCAGGTTTTAAGGATATCCCTGCTTCAGCACAGGTTGCACAATGAGCCGACTGTGCTGAAGCAGGGATATCCTTAAAAGCTGACCTGTTGGTGGCTCTTGAGGACTGGAGTTGGCCACCCCTGCCCCAGTGGATTGGATTTGGGTGTGTCAGCTCCAAAGGAAGCAACTTATTAATAATTATTAATAAGCAAGTATGCATCTCCGATGCCCTTTATGTCTCCTTTTTCCATTTCTGACATTGTGCACCATACCATGTAGGATTATGATGAACAATATTCAGAGGGTAATTTCTCCAAGCCTCCCAGGTGCCAAAGTGGTGCAAAAGTGGTGCAAAAATACTGCGCCAGAATGATTAATGAACAAAACCCCATTGGCTATAACAGGAATGTTACCCCTTGAAAAATCTAGTATAGTGGGGGTTTTTGTTTTTTTTTGTAGCAAGGTGACTTTGATAAATAGCAAAATTAGGGGCAGATTCACTAACCTCCGCTACGGGTTAATTGACTTGAATGGCAGGAAACGTGCAACATTAACCTGTCCCGAAGGGGAGTAATTCTCCCCCTAAGAGTGTCACATGTCACAGTTGAAGAACACAGTTAATTGGTTATCAGAGACATAACTGTAAAATACAACAAAAATAAACCAATAAACTGCAAGCACAAAACTGTTGCTTTAAAGGGACGATTACATGTGTGTGTAAGGAGCCCAATTATACGGTGAGATGTTTACAACTTCCTTCTTTTTTTTTTATGAGCCAAGAGCAGGAGCTTTTTCAGCACTCATTTGTATTACATCTGCAGAGCCGGGCTGCTTCTCAGGCACTGAAGGGTAGCCAAGGTTAAGAAACACATGAGTCTGTGTAGTGAGAGTTTTCATAAGCCTTCCCACCCCAAAGAAGTTTACAGAGGATTTCAAAAGACATTAGTACAATAGGCTTCAAAGATTACAGCAAGTCAATCTGCCCATGAAAGTCGATTTTAAAACTGTGCTTTGAAATCTAAAATAGAGAACGCTGAACAACTTAACCCAGGGGTGCTCAACTCCAGTCCTCAAGCCCCCCCTTTCCCAACAGGTCAGGCTTTCAGGATATCTCAGCTTCAACGCAGGTGGCTCAATCAGAGGCTCAGTCTTCGATTGAGCCACCTGTGCTGAAACAAGGATATCCTGAAAACCTGACCTGTTGAAAGGGGTTTGACTAGGACTGGAGTTAAGCACCCCTGATTTAACCTACTGCAGTGAAGCAATTGCCAGCTTGAAACAAGAGAGCGGTCGTACCAAATAGAAACAGCACAGATTGCTGCTTAAAATCACAGCGCCTTCAATATCTGTATTTTAAGTTAAAAAAATGCTGCTATGATCCCTCCTCCCCTTCTCTCGCTCCCCTCTTTCTTCCTCTCTTCCTTTTAACTATCCTCACTCCACTTGAAAAAGAGGGAAGGGTGCACATCCATAGACACCTACCCTCCGGACTGAGGGGCGGGCTTGATACTCTTGGATCCTAACAGGTTGTGCGGAAGCTCTTTCATTGTCAATTTGTTAAAAAAAATACCCAATGACTTCTGTACCAGCTTGTTGTGACATGATATGCTGTACCCTACCCTCTGACAAACCCAATAAAAATTAAAAAAAAAAAAAAAAAATGCTGCTAGGATTATCCAGAGGAACTTCCCAAAATGCTTTAACGGATTTTTTAGGACTGTTGGGTTTTGCCCAACAAGGAGTTAATCCCTGCCCGGAGGAGGCAGGAGGCTTAACGAGCCTATGTGGGAGAGCAGTGGCATAACTTCGCCTTATGGGTAAGGTGAGCAGATTTTCCCAGGGACAAACTAAGACATATTTCACGCATGCGCAAACAGCAAGCACCCATTGCACATGTGAAATGGGTGCTGGCTGGCTACGCATGCGCAATGGGCGCTTGCCAGTCGCTCGTGCGCATGCGTGGCTGACAAGCGGCACAAAAAAAAAAAGGATTTTTTTTTTAAAGTCGGTACTCGAGACAAAGTCCAAAAAAAGAGACTGTCCTGGTTATCTGGTCACCCTACGTAAAGGTGAATGAAAAAATATATACATACAGTCTACCGGTGCTGATGGTTCAAGGAGTACCTGTCAGAGTAATTCCAGGGCAATACTCAGGAAAAGAAGGATCCAACGCTCTACGGTTCTGATTATAATGCTAATTTATTTGTGCCACCCAATGTTTAGACCTAAATATGGCATGCCTAGTCACTTGAGAAAGACCTATTTAGGTCGAAACGTTGTGTGGCACCAATAAATTAGCATTGTAATCAAAACCGTTGGATCCTTCTTTTCCTAAGTTTACTTTTCCACATGCAAGTCTCCTGTCACTACCTCACCTACAAGGGGCCAAAGGTTTCTCAGAAAAATCACCCATTTCCACCGTCAATTCTCTGTTTCACCTGAATCGCAGCTGTTACTGTACATTTCGCAAGTTATTTGCTAAACATTTTAATTTAGTTTAATGATGCCAACTCCCATCCAGAGCCTGAAACAGGACTCGTGCTGTCTTATCTCTACCAAAAGCCCTTTCTCAAGCTCTGGAAGGGAGGTAGCATCATTCATTGAAATGCTTGGCTAATGTTGACCATGCTGTGACTGAACTTTGACTTATTCTCAAGAAGGGCCAATTTCTCACGTTTCACCAACTGGGGAGAACGCTTTGCACGTCTCTAGAAAGTATATTGCATTTATTTGCATCTGTCATTTTACATATTATAATGGATATATCCACAAATTAGCATACTTGCAATATTTACCTGATCGTATAGCCCAAAAATGCTTTGCTCTGCACTCTTCTGCCCCTCCTTACATCTCCGCCCTAATTTCTCGCTATATACTTGCCCGACTCTTGCGTGCTGCTCAAGGATGTCTTCTGTCTAACCCATTTGTATCTAAAGCCCTCTCCCACTTAAAACCTTTCTCACTGACTGCCCCACACCTCCGGCATACCCTTCCCATCAATATCCGACTGGCACCCTCTCTATCCACCTTTAAGACCTAACTAAAAATCCACCTCTTTAACGATATGGGGAGATACTACACATCTCGGATGCCCTGACCGTGGCCCCTTGCAGATGCACTTTCCATAATACCCGCCTACTGTGTAAGTTTTCCCTAATTACCACTTAGATTGTTAGCTTTTCGGGGCAGGGACTCCTTTTCATATTGTTACTGTCATGTCTGAAGCGCTGATTCCCATCATGTGTTATATTATGTCACCTGTACATATTACTGCTGTGAAGCGCTATGTACCTGGATGGCCATACATACATACATACATACATACACCAAAATGCCAATTACTGCTACAGTCTTTAGTGGAATGGGAACAGTGTTTCCATTACCTGTATATCCCACACTTTGAGCCATCCATCTAGATCTCCTGTAATGATGTACTGATTTGTTTTATCTACAGTCATAATGATGGAGCCTGCTCCTTCGTGAGCTACAAATTCTGCCATTAAATGGCTTCTAAATATATTCCAAAATCTGACATAACCAGATCCTCCACAAGACACCAGGCTTGCTCCACCTGCAATAGAAAAGTTGATGAAATCAGTAAAAAAAAAAAAAACTAGCATGCGAAAATATTTCCAACAGCATATATTACAGTATTGTGATAATGGTAGCAAATATACAGTGACACACATCTTAAAGGTATAGGGATATAATTCCATTAAGCGGCAAATCCAGTGTCGGATTTCCCGTTAGGTCAGTGAAATTTGGGTGCAGCAAATATGTCCGCCCCCATACACATTTGCCGCTATATCGGGTCTGAAGGGAAGGCACTTACATATGCCGGCCGACTCCTTGCTGCCGCCCTCCTTCTCCTTTTGATTTTCAGCGTCAGGTGACGCCGCGGACGTCCCCAACGTGACGTCACACGGTGTCCCGTTGCTATGGCAACGTGACATTGCGGCATCAAATTACATTGTGCCGTCACATTACCATGGCAACGCGATAACGCGATGCCGTGAGACGTCCCTTTGGTGACGTCCGTGGCGTCACTTGACGCTGAGAGTCGGAAGGAGAAGGAGGGCGGCAAGAAGGAGGCAGCCGCCACATGTAAGGGCCGTGGGTTTTTGCAATCCGCCGCTGCGCAGATCTCTCGCATAAAGAAATTGGCGTTTCCTTCTGGTATCTTAAACATGAATGTCCTCAGTAACCAATATATCATGGTACCAAAAACTTGAGGTTGAAACCTGCAATAATTCCTTTCACACTTTTGTCTACTTTCCATTTTAAGGCCCTACTGTATATATAAAGCCTGTTGGTAATCAAATTGACGAATGAAGACAAAAAGCTTTGTTTATTCCAGTTTTAATTTCACTTTTTTTGCAAACAATATCTAATTAAAGTTTCTGGTAATACTTACTTTAAAGCAGCAGTCCAAGCTGCCATTTTAATTTTTTTTTATTTTTTTCCCTTTAATATGTGCATCAATACAATCCACACAATGATAAGTAATTAGCTAAGTTGCCGATCGATCGGTGAAGATTCGGCTCAGGGGTTCACTAAATCCCTGTCAGTGCAGCAGAAGAGGACCAAAGATGCAAAGTTTTGTGGGGAAGATCATGTGACCAGGCAGTCACTAGATTCAATTGATGCACTGCTAGAGAGAGGGCGGGGCTCAAAGGGGTGTGTCAGAGCCTGTTTTAGAAGAGGGGGATGTGACTTTGTAAACGGTTGCTATAGAAACAAAAATGCTTGTTACATTATAATACATAAACAATGAGATGTTTAAAAATAAATGCTGCAAGAACTAATTTTTTTTTTTTTAAACACACATGTAGGATATTGCCTGGTCTGCAGCTTTAATACCTGAATAATTAAAAGTAAGTAACACTGTTGGTTTTACGTATTCAATAAATGAATTCATATAAATGGGCTGAAGGAGAGGTTCAGTGAGTAGGGGGAGCCTGGTTCAATTACCGGTGTCATTCTCCCTGTGCCTCAAGCACCAAAAAATAGATTGTAAGCTCTACCGGGCAGGAACCCGAGCCTGTAACAATGATATGCACAGCAATACACACACTGTCAGTGTTATGCAAGAAAAAACTATTTTCAGAATACAATGCGCAATGTTTTGCTGTGTACTACTTGGGGGCTCAACACAGTAACAACAAGATAATCAAGTGGCAATCCGGTGTTTTGGGAACTCAAGTTGCATACACATCTAAAGTCCAAGATGCAGCTCAGCAGGGTCTGTACAAGTGCAAAATCAAACGATGTGTTAGAGGTCACAGTACGCAGTCATGTTCTCTATTTGAAGACCTTGTGGTTGCAGCATGCGAGGAAAGGGGTTCATTATTTAAAATGTATAAAGGGACGAGATCTCAAAAGTGCCTTTGACAGATATCAGTGCAATTAATACACTATACTTCAAAGAGAACTGTTTCAAAGCTAATGAACTAAGAGCGAGAGACGTCTCCTGTGTTTGAAAATAATTGGCAAACACCTTTTTTTTATCGTTCAGCCTTGATTATGAGTGTGAATGAGTTGGCAATGACTGGGTTCCAACATGTAGCCCGGCCAGCAACTGAGTGTTAAATATAATCATGTGTGTCATTTTGATATTGTGTTTTGGCAATTAAGAAACTTAAAGCTGCAGACCAAGCAATATCCTACATGTGTTGTTTTTTTAAATAAATCAGTTCTATACTATGAGAAAATACTTATACCATTTTTTCATGTATTATAGTGTAACAAGCATTTTTTATTTCTATAGCAACCATTTACAAAGTCACATCCCCTTCCACTTCCGAAACAGGCTCTGGCACGCCCCTTTTTGAGCCCTGCCCTCTCTCTAGCACTGCACCAATTGTATCTAGTGACTGCCTGGTCACATGGTCTTCCCCACAGAACTTTGCATCTTTGGTTTTCTTCTGCTGCAATGACAGCCATTTAGTGAACCCCTGAGCCGAACTTCGACGATCGATCACAGGAGAACGGATCAATGGGCAACTTAGCTAATTACTTACCGTTGTGTGGATTGTATTGATGCACATATTAGGGCGGGCGGGACGTTGCTTGGGCTGGGGAGGGCGGGCGTTGCTTGGACCGGAGGAAGGGGCGAGCGGGACGTTGCTTGGCCGGGGAGGGTGGGCGTTGCTTTGACCGGAGGGGCGGGCGGGACGTTACTTGTTCCAGCAGAGACAGACGTTGCTTGGGCCGGGGATGGTGGGCAGGACGTTGCTTGGGCCAGGGAGGATGGGCGGGATGTTGCTTGGGCCAGGGAGGGCGGGCAGGACGTTGCTTGGGCCGGGGATGGTGGGCAGGACGTTGCTTGGGCCAGGGAGGATGGGCGGGATGTTGCTTGGGCCAGGGAGGGCGGGCGGGACGTTGCTTGGGCCAGGGAGGGCGGGCGGGACTTTGCTTGGGCCAGGGAGGGCGGGCGGGACGTTGCTTGGGCCAGGGAGGGCGGGCGGGACGTTGCTTGGGCCAGGGAGGGCGGGCGGGACGTTGCTTGGGCCAGGGAGGGCGGGCGGGACGTCGCTTGGGCCAGGGAGGGCGGGCGGGACGTCGCTTGGGCCAGGGAGGGCGGGCGGGACGTTGCTTGGGCCAGGGAGGGCGGGCGGGACGTTGCTTGGGCCAGGGAGGGCGGGCGGGACGTTGCTTGGGCCAGGGAGGGCGGGCGGGACGTTGCTTGGGCCAGGGAGGGCGGGCGGGACGTTGCTTGGGCCAGGGAGGGCGGGCGGGACGTTGCTTGGGCCAGGGAGGGCGGGCGGGCGGGACGTTGCTTGGGCCAGGGAGGGCGGGCGGGACGTTGCTTGGGCCAGGGAGGGCGGGCGGGCGGGACGTTGCTTGGGCCAGGGAGGGCGGGCGGGACGTTGCTTGGGCCAGGGAGGGCGGGCGGGACGTTGCTTGGGCCAGGGAGGGCGGGCGTTGCTTGGACTGGAGGAAGGGGTGAGCGGGACGTTGCTTGGGCCAGGGAGGGCGGGCGGGACGTTGCTTGGGCCGGGGAGGGCGGGCGTTGCTTGGACTGGAGGAAGGGGCGAGCGGGACGTTGCTTGGGCCGGGGAGGGTGGGCGTTGCTTTGACCGGAGGGGCGGGCGGGACGTTACTTGTTCCAGCAGAGACAGGCGTTGCCTGGGCCGGGGATGGTGGGCAGGACGTTGCTTGGGCCAGGGAAAGCGGGCGGGACGTTGCTTGGGCCAGGGAGGGCGGGCGGGACGTTGCTTGGGCCAGGGAGGGCGGGCGGGACGTTGCTTGGGCCAGGGAGGGCGGGTGGGACGTTGCTTGGGCCAGGGAGGGCAGGCGGTACGTTGCTTGGGCCAGGGAGGGCAGGCGGGACATTGCTTGGGCCAGGGAGGGCAGGCGGGACATTGCTTGGGCCAGCAGGGACAGACGTTGCTTGGGCCGGGGATGGTGGGCAGGACGTTGCTTGGACCGAAGGGGCAGGCGGGACGTTGCTTGGTCCAGCAAGGACAGACAATGCTTGGGCCGGGAGGCACAGACATTGCTTGGGCAAGGGTGGAGTTTGGGGTCGGCGGGACATTTTTTGGGAGGCAGTAGCAGTCAGCCTTTGCACAAGATATATCAAAGAAACGGAAGGTCTCTTGCTCCATAGCAGTGCCCGGCATAGGCCGCTATTTAACATGCTCTGCAGCTGATTCTCCTTGACAGGAAAATGTTTGTCCTGTTTACTTGAATCAGACTAAAATCTTCTTTGGCAAGAAGCAGCAGCTTGATAGCTTATTGAATAAAGGCCAATCGGTGACTTATTCCATGAAGAATTTTAAAGTGCAGTTAACATTTGTGGTGATAAATAAGTAACAAGACACAATCAGAGGTTTGGAACGCTCTTCTAAACTCTGGCATTGGGATTGCAGTGATAAGCTTGATAGTGTTAAAAACACCAACCCTAAGTGCACACACACAACTCATCATTGCCTCCCTCATGAAATCTCCCTCTGCACTACTCTCTTCCCAAAATATCCACAAACTGAGTGAATGACCGGTTCATTTGTAGCCCTTTTGTGAGACTGTGTTACTATATGTTTCACAGGAATAACATGTAAAGGACCAAAGCGTATAAAGCACATCACAAAGCTTCGTTTACAAATATCTTATGGTACAGGCAGGGCCGCAGACAGATTTCCCGGGGCCCAGGACTAGAGGTGCGTCCTGGGTTTCCCCCCCAGTGGTCCCCCCCCCCCAATTTCACACCTCATGGGCCCCCTCTATTTCCCACCCTCTACCCATGTATTTCTCTCCCCTCTATCTCACTCACTCTCCCCCCTCCCACCTCCCGCCTCGCATGTATTTCTCTCCCCTGTGTCTCACTCTTACTCACACTTTTCTTCACTCACTCCCTACCACCGTCTCTCACTCGCCCCTATCTTCTGTCAATTACCTTATTCTCACTCAATCGTCCCCACAAAATACATACCAAAAAAACCCACCCACCTAAATAGATATAACCCCGCCGCCCCAATACATTTAAAAAAGACCCCCGCCGCCCCAATACATTTTAAAAAGACACCCGCCGCCCCAATATATTTTAAAAAGACCCCCGCCACCCCAATACATATTTAAAAAAACAGACTTACCGAAGACACGTGGGGGGCCTGCAACACCACTACCGGGAGGCGGCAGAGGAGCCTGCTGCAGACGGGCAACGGGGGACAGACTCAGTGCCGGGAAGGTGGAAGGTAGGGGGGGGGGCAGGGCAGAGGATGCCGGTAGGGCTTGGGTGTGGGGGGCAGAGGAGTCAGGTAGAGAGGCAGAGGAGTCCGGTAGAGGGAGGGGGCAGAGGATGCCGGTAGGGCCTGGGGGGGGGGCAGAGGATGCCGGTAGGGCCTGGGGGGGGGGCAGAGGATGCCGGTAGGGCCTGGGGGGGGGGCAGAGGATTCCAGTAGAGGGAGGGGGCAGAGGATTCCGGTAGAGGGAGGGGGCAGAGGATTCCGGTAGAGGGAGGGGGCAGAGGATTCCGATAGAGGGAGGGGGCAGAGGATACCGGTAGGGCCTGGGGGGGGGCAGAGGATTCCGGTAGGGCCTGGGGGCGGCAGAGGATTCCGGTAGAGGGAGGGGGCAGAGGATCCCGGTAGGGCCTGGGGGTGGCAGAGGATTCCGGTAGAGGGAGGGGGCAGAGGATCCCGGTAGGGCCTGGGGGTGGCAGAGGATTCCGGTAGAGGGAGGGGGCAGAGGATTCCGGTAGAGGGAGGGGGCAGAGGATTCCGGTAGAGGGAGGTGACAGAGGATTCCGGTAGAGGGAGGGGGCAGAGGATACCGGTAGGGCCTGGGGGGGCGGGGCTGAGGATCAAGGATGGCTAGGGCCCAGGTGGTTTTGAGGGAGGGAAGACACATGGGGGGATCTGCAGCACCACTACCCACAGCCGCCGACAGTGACACGTGAACAGCAGGAGGCCCAGACCACTGACTCACCGAGCCCAGGACGCCAACACCGGCTGTCTCCCCCTGTCGGTGACACTGAGTACAGGGGTGGCCAACTCCAGTCCCCACCAACAGCTCAGGTTTTCAGGATCTCCCTGCTTCAGCACAGGTGGCTCAATCAAAGACAGGGCCACTGATTGGGCCACTTGTGCTGAAGCAGGGATAGCCTGAAAACCTGACCTGTTCGTAACCCTTGAGATTGAAAGTTCAGTGGAAACTAGGGCTCAAAAATATTCCAGCAACAAGAGACTTTAGAGGTCTCCTTAAAAATTGAGAGAACTTTTCTTATAGAATATGTGGATAGGATCAGAAATATGTATGTGGAGTAAAGGTGTGGGAGTATCCAGTAATAGAAAATAAGACAACGCCGACATGGCCTGACTCACAATCAGCGTGCAGCATCCAGGAAAATAAATGGAGCAGAATATTCTTAAATCCTTATAACACCTGGTAAACACTCCCCTAGACATCCACATGTCTTCTCCAATAAGGTAAGTGACAATGGCCGCACAAAGTCAGATGTACCTTATAATTTCTTGAACTCCGGTTCTGACCATTGTCCTCCGGCGTGCCGTCTGCGGAAGTGAATAGAGCAAAAAAAACGAAGAAACTCCGACGCACGACCAGAATGAAGGAGGAGGAGGATGACTTGAGTACAAAAAAGCTTTAATGGATCCTTGGCAAACAGACCGGCATGTTTCGTGCTCGGTGCGCTTTCTCGAGGTCTCTTCTGAGCTGACCTCCATCGGGACTTTTAAATACCCTGCTTTCCCGGCAAAAAAACCCGGTCTCTGCGTCATCACGCGAGGTATGTAACACATTAAAAAAAATCTAAAACAACTTTATTAGCCAAATACATTTAAACAAGGAAACAGGAGTTGCCAAATCCTTCCACATAATTCCTTCTACCTTGATATTGAAATAAAGTAGCGAGAAAGGGGCAACACACTGTCCCTAGACAAATAAAAACAAAATATCAACAAAAGGCATAGCTTCTGTTGAATAATTGCCTCTCAACACACGAAACCACATTATTGTAAAACAAACCATACAACATAACTATGTATAAAGATTGACAATGACAACCTAAAGAAAAAAAATATACAGAATAATCATCAAATATTAATTAACTCTATTATAGATTAATATATCACTAGAGAATAATAGGATTCATTGAATCAATCTGTAAATACCACAATATAATGCTAATATAGTGAGAATTATACATATAAGTAATAAGTGCAACTTAATCAATCAAATCTTAAAATATCACAAACATGTTTTGAATATATTTACACCTATTTAAATGTATTTTATTTTAAGCTTATTTACAAGCTTTGGCACAACTTTTCCTTTTATGGACACATTTGTATAGTAAAGAACATATGTTAACCATAAGTCATAAGTCAGAATTCATAGACAAGATGTTTGAACTTTGGACCGTAGTGGAATGCAGGACTCACAAAGTGCTAATAAACTAATATTACTAAGGGCTCTGGTCTCCAAAACGAATCAATTTGTTATATAACATTTTCCAAAGGTCATTATATCTCGACCTTTGAGAAACTTGTGGAGAGAGATGTTCTTCTGTTGGCAGGAGAATATCATTTTGACATTTGCCCTCTTCGGCAGAGTTATACGCACTGTAATCTTACATCTACCGAAAAAAACAGCTTTAACGTGCTAATGAAGATTTAATCATAAATAGTGCAGATAAGGGTGGGGCAATAGTGGTGCAGCATAGGAGGGATTACCATAGGGAGGCTTTATGCCAGCTTTCTGATGCTTCCTCCTATGCTGTGCTACGGTCTGACCCCACTCCTCTCTTTTCAAGGGACCTTCAAAACCTGCTTGAGCAGGGTACATTGTTGGGGGTATCAAGTGATGAGTGTGATTTTTTGTTTAAACAATACCCCGTTATCCTTATCTTCCACCATCTCCCAAAGACCCACAAGACATTGGTCTCTCCTCCAGGGAATACTGTCACAAGTATTGGATCTTTGGGAGATGGTCTCTCATGCTACATTGATCACTACCTCCAACCCCTGGTGCAAGAATTACTGTCCTTTATTTTTGGATAGTGGGGACCTCATTAATAAAATACAGAGTATGGAGTGGAAAAAACATTATGTATGGGTCACGCTGGACGTGACAGCACACTATAATATAATTGATAAAACTCAAGGGATGGTAGCTGTCCGCTATTTTTTGGATAGATCTAATTTATGACTTTTTCAGAGCACTTTCATTTTGGATTCCATTCACTTTCCTTTATCACATACTTATTTTCTTTTTGATGGGGTTTTCCATTTCCAAACACGTGGAACCGCAATGGGCACTAGTTTTACGCCATCATTCGCCAATCTTTTTATGGGTTGGTGGGTACAGTACTACACGTTAGGGGATAGAAATCCCCAAACGCCGGGATTAGGGATAGGCACAACATTATTTTTTATCGTCGCTTTATAGATGATTTGATTTTGGTGTGGAATGGGGATATTACTTCACTCATTTCATTTATTGATTTATTAAACACTAACACTTTCAATTTCAAATTCATGTATAATCAGAATTATCAACATATAAATTATCTCGATCTAATTCTTTATGTTGATTTAAATTTAAAAATTCAAACGGATATTCTTATCAAGATTAATACAAGTAACACTTTTTTGCGTGCGGACAGCTGCCATCCAAAAACTTTGATAAAAGGAATCTCCAAGGGTCAGCTCCTCCGAATTAAGAGGAACTGCTCTACAGAGGACTGTTTGAAACCAAAATTTGTTAATAAAGGGTATAATTCTTCTGATTTAGATAAAACAACCGAGGAGGTGAAATGTAGTGAGAGAGCGTTCACTTTGATTAGAAATAAAAGAATTGATACAAGAAGTGATTCCCCCTTGTTTGTCACATAGTTTCGTGCACAAGTTATTAAGAAAATTGTCCAAAAACATTGGGGGATACTTCAACTAGATCCATCTATAAGTGATATAGTAGACCAGGTCCAAAATGTATGTTAAAACGGGGTCAGACCCTGGCGAACAGTCTTTCATCAAGCCTCTTTGCATCAGACACAACTAACATTTGTACTGATAAACCAAATGGTTTTTTTCTTTGTGGTCATTGCAATATTGGTATTAATATGCAAGCCTCCCCATGTTTTCCTTCCACAGTCACAGGCAGAAGTTTTCTTATTAGATCATTCATTAATTGCGATACCAAGTTTGTGGTGTACCTCCTGACCTGTGGCTGTGGGAAGCAATACGCGGGTAGGACGATTAGACATCTCAAACAGGGAATACAAGAACAAGTCAGGCTCATTATAAAGGGTGATTTAAACCATTCGGTATCCAAATATGTGTCTCTATGTCCCCAGGGTAATCTCAAGAAATTGATGTGTAAAAGCATAGAAATGGTTCCACCATTAATTAATAATTGTCGGGAAAGCAGGGTATTTAAAAGTCCCGACAGAGGCCAGCTCAGAAGGGACCTCGAGAAAGCGCACCGAGCGCGAAACATGCCGGTCTGTTTGCCAAGGATCCATTAAAGCATTTTTATACTCAAGTCATCCTCCTCCTCCTTCATTCTGGTCGTGCGTCGGAGTTTCTTCGTTTTTGGTAACCCCTGAGGACTGGAGTTGGCCACCCCTGTTCTAATAAATAGACAACATTAATGTAAAGAAAACATAATACATTTAATATAAGATGGGTTCCAGGTACTCAATCAATATAAATTCTGCATCAATAGATGAACATCGTAAAAACACTTTCTTAAAAGCTTTTACCTGTTGACGAGATATTTTTTCTTGCCTCAAGGAAGAACAGTCTGGTTACACTATTATTGCTGTCACAGTCTGGATTATAGATGCAATTCAATGAGCGTGTTTGTCTTTCAGAAGAGAAGCAAGACATGCTTCTATTTCTAGCACTCTGCAATTGAGAATCTGTAACAAACACGCTTTTTATAAATCTTCTCTGGATACAGAAATATCAGTATTATTTGGCTCACAATCGTTTGGTTAATGCAGCAATGCCTGCAATATCATACGGGGTTTTGCTAAATGTTTTTTTTTAATACATCAGTTTTGTAGTATTTGATTGTTCTTACTGCATTTTTTCTTAGTCAACTATTAATGCCATTTTTAATGAGTTTTAACATACTGAGCATTTGATTTCTATAGCAAGATATTTGTAACACTTTCCTGCTTGTGATAATTTGTTGCCAATATTCCCAGCAGTTTGTGCTGCAAACTGTAACAATAGACAATGTTACCATTAGTAATATAAGAATACATTGTAGCTGCTGAGTTACACTGACTGAAAGATTGATTGAAATGGAAAGGCAGCCAACTCTGGGAAGCAGGATCTTTGCTGATCAATCACAGGAGAACTAATTGGTCAGCAGCTTAGGTCATTAGTTTTCAATAAAGGTAATCAAAGGCGGCATATACAAAAACAAAACAAAACGATTTGAGGCGCGGACTGACTCTTTAAATGCAGCGTTACAAAATTCCACATTGCATCAATTCTTCCAAATTTGTACCCTTCCCTTTTTAACAGACCACAAAAAGCATACACATGTTCAGTGCAAGCAGTGATGTCAAGGGAAGATAGTGGGCGCTTGCAGCAAAGGGATTTGCTGGCCATCCAATTTCTAAATATTATATCTGCAGAAATAGCCATTAATGAAAAGAAAGCATCTATTTTAGTAGGCAAGTAAAATTCTATTGAAATGCAGTGCTAACTCAATTGCATGAAACAAGAAATACATCACAAGCAGAATATATGATGACGTGTTCAGTGCTCGGCTAATGGGTCAAGTACTAAAAAAGTAAAATGTTTTGCTTTGGGTAAGAAGTTAATATCTTAATAAGGTAGTAAAGTATTGTAACGGCTTGAAGCTCTGCATTACACAACGCATATTAGAGAATAAGGTTCCTATCAATTGTCTTCAGTGCCAAAGAGGTAGCTAATTATACAAAATTAATTGTAGAAACATATAGATGCATAAGCAGGCAATATGCAAATCGTTATTGCATCATCATAATTAATACTGAAGTGCTGTTATACTAATTAAAGCTGCAATGTACTCTACCTGACCCAGCTCTGCTGTTCAATTAAGTCAGTAAGTGGGATGCAGCACACTGGTTGTGAAATGAACACCACAATTGCTTGATTAGAATTTAAATATACGTCTCCAGCTAGGATGGTGAACGGAGATATTTTACAGTGAACAAGCGGACAGTTGCACTATTCATAATCTTCATTTCTAGAGTGAAACATTATCAGCCACAGCAGTGACTGACCAGCAAATTCTTTTTTAGTACTTACAGTACAAGCGATTATTACAGGGGTGGCCAACTCCTGTCGTCAAGGGCCATCAACAGGTCAGGTTTTCAGGATATCCCTGCTTCAGCACAGGTGGCTCATTCAGTCTCTGCTTCAGCACAGGTGGCTCAATCAGAGGCTCAGTCTTTAACTGAACCTCTGATTGAGCCACCTGTGCTTAAGCAGGGATATCCTGAAAACCTGACCTGTTGGTGGCCCTTGAGGAGAGGAGTTGGCCACCCCCCCGGATTAGTTCTTCAAGGGGTTCATTCTATATTGGAAGAAGCAGTCAACCTGCTGTTTTCGGATGAAATTCACTATTTTCAGTCAGTTGGGCAATTTCACCCAAAAAACGATCGTCAGCTTCGGTTGATATAGAATAAAGCCCCTAAGTCATTGGCTGGTCGGATTCTGTCTTAGAAGAATAAACAAGAAAATGTAATCAGTGTATGGTCTACAATTAACACAACAACCAGGACCCCATAACACAGCAGAGGCACTGCATAATTTCCTCACCTGATTTCGATTTGACACCTCTTCCACCTTCAGGGTGAAGTTTTCGGGAAGCATTTTCAGTGCTGTTGTTCCAAACAACCATTTCCCCATCATAACTCCCTGGGTTTGAAAAAGCAATCACAGCTACAAATTGGTGCGATATAAGCATGGCACAGTAAATAAAAAAGTGACCCCATGCATCAAATTGAAGTGATAGCAAACGCAAGCTAGGATTCATGTTTCTCACGGCTTGACATAAAGACGGTTTCCCACCGAGGCATTTCTCACGTGTTTAGTTAGCGTCTGCGATTCTGTACCTACAGATATATAACTTGATACTTCAGTCACCAATCTGATTGTCTATCTTACAAAACGATGTCTCCGTTCTTTCTCCTCCAGTCCAAAAAAAACAACAAAATATTCTTTGTCATTTCTCAGGAAAAGATGTGGTGGGAAAAAGAAGCGGAATCTTTAGCCCTCTGTTGTACTTTAATAAACTCATGAGCTTAATACCGAAGGAGCCCAGACATGTCCTTCAGTGAAACACATAGTGGGTTATTTATTCAAGTCTCCCAGCTGCAAAACTGGGGTAAGACTGGGGGCCGAGACTAATACTGCACCAGATTATTCATAGGAACTAAATCCCATTGATGCCAACGCGTTTCCTTTTTTTTATACATCTAGCGCCTGCTTTGCACCAGCTTTGCCTGCGAGGCTTTGATACATGCATGTATATCTTTATTTATATAGTGCCATCCAGGTACATAGCGCTTTACAATACACGTGGCATAATATTATAGCACATAATGAAGCACTTCAGACATAAAACTATAGGAAAAGGAGTCCCTGCCCCGAAGAGCTTACCATCATAACACCCTATAAGTGAAATGATTATATGATTGCTACTGTACTTATTTTTTATGGTTACCTGTGACCAGACTTTGTGGGGGTAAAAACCCTGCGCACAAGATATCATCGCGGTGCTGCACCCCTCCTTTCCATTCTGAAGGCTGAATTAAGAACTGTGTTAAAGTGTTCAGTCGGAAAACTGTAATTATCCTTGGAAGAAGAAAATGGGATATGAATTGCCAAACTGGATCCAATCATTGGGAGCAGACACATGAGCTAATTATAGTGGGGTTTTTTTTGGTAGTATATAGGTAGAAGAAGGGTTTGTAGAACTGTAGTAGGATGCAAGTGACTCATAGCCAAAACATTCCTTTTAAATACTTTTGTAATGAATTGCCTTATCTGTGTTAGCAATAACTGCAATTTATAGGCTTTGGCCTCCTTCTTTTGCAAGTCCCTTTCGTCTGAGACAATCCAAGGCTATATTTACTCATGCCAAAAAATGCACTGCAGTGCTGGAAGACACCTGGTGTCCAGGGAAGGGACCGTAAGATATATTTTGGTGCCAGAATGTGTCTTTGCACCGCTAAGTATGGACAGTGGTGTAGCTAAACATGCTGGGGCCCCCGGGCAAAATTTTGTGAATGCGTGATCTGCACTTGTCAACTGCGCATGCGTGATGGCACTTGCCGAGTTGGCCCCAAGAGCGCCGGCCCCCGGCGGATGGTGGCTAATGGCATAGTACCACTTAGTACATATGGGCCTTAATGCCCAAGGCCTTTTTGGTCAACTTTACAAACGTTCAACTCCCTAATAATCCTTTATTACACTAAGTTTCTCATACATTTCCTTCAGATATATGTTCCTATACAAAGAACATAACAAAACAAAGATCTGAAATTCTTATACGTTGACTATTCCTGGTATGAATTTCAACAAATGCATTTAATTATCAAGAATAAAAAAAACATACCTTTCCCATCCCACAACCAATATGGTTCTTTTTAGAATTAGTATCTGAGAGATTTCAGCTGGGTGATCTCTTCCAGCATTTAATTTATGGTGACAATGACCATTGAAATCCCAAATCTGAAACAAAATGTAACAATGCCAATAAGTCTCTTGGATAACATATATTTGTTTTATTTTTTCTAATATAGCACTGAATATGTACTCAGCACTGTACAAAATGATATACAGATTTTCTTTTTAATCAAGCAAGTAAAAGATCAATACAAGTGCTACAGATGAAAATGAAAAAAATGTGAGTGAGAACTTAAATACGAGTGTCGGAGGAGACACATCCCCAGAATGCATCAGCCTTTATGCGACATTGCGATTATGTGTTTGCTCCTCGGGAGCGATCACATGATCACACGAACAGAATATCCGTTTTAGATCTTGTTCAGATTCCTTTTAGATCTCGTTCAGTTCTCTGAATGGGATCTCTCCTAGAAAACGATCAAAAATCCTATTACGTCACTACTACGATAAGATACAACAAGATTTCATGTAAGTTTATATAGTTTATATATTTTATATATATATATACGTTCTTGATTTTTATAAACATGTAAACCTTTCTGGTAAAGGTGTCATATTCACTATTTAGGATTTAGTGGTGATATATTCATGGTGCCACCATAGTAATAAGCAGGTACTTAAACTCAAGGGTAACGATCTATCTTATTCCAAAAATCCCTGAAGATGTGGAAGGAGACACACGAAACGCATAGGGTGATGGTGGCAAATTGGTGAGACGAACGAGTCGACGAACCGGTGACGCCATAAGCTCGGCACATCGCGAGGCCCGACAAGGGAATTCCCTGGCAACGAGCATGCTGAGGAGGGCGCTACCCGCCCCCATGGCAGCAGCGAGCCGAGAACTGGATTAAAGGACACGCTTTCATCAAGAACAAACAAAATAACCCGATGTGAAATTATCACATTGCGAGTGTGCATTTTAATTGTTTTTCTTATAATTAAAACTTTATTACGCCATGAGAAGCGTTTTTGCGCTCATCTCTTTTAATATATATATTCATATTATTTGACTAGGATTAGTAAATCTATTTAGTAAATGGGGTCTCTCCATAAGACATCTTAGGCTGCGGTCCCAGTGTGCACTGTAGCACGCACACCTGGTAGGGACCTTCACCGCGGTCTGTGAGAAGATGGAGGAGTTTGCGACGGGGGGGGGGGTGTGGCTGGGGTTTTCTTGGGGCGTGGCTATGACCTCACGCGGCAACAAACAAAAACAAAACCCCCAATGAATAATAGTAATACAATTTCATACAGTATTTTTTTTTTTTTACTGTAAAAGGCAGAGATTCTATATAAGTTGTGAGCTGCTTTAGTTTGCAAGATATGGACATTAAAAATATGTTTTCAATATATCTTTGACTCATCAGTTTATAAAAAGTCATGCTTATTCTTTAGCATACTTTTAGTTTATGCAACAAATACAAGCGTTGTTAATGAAATCCAATGTGTTATTTATTGATCCACTTAAAACTATAAAATTGCTTTGAAGCCAAAAATATATTATCAGATTATATATACCTATAAAGTGACAAGTATTATTTAAAGACTGAGTTATGAATAGAAAAACGAAGGCACCTGTAGTTTTTTTTTTTTTAATAATTCGAACTAGAAGAAAATTAGATTTTTCCTTTGCCATAAAATATGATTTACACTGGCTTTTTTGCATATTACAAAACCTTTTATTGAACGGACATGACCATTATTCACAGATGTTTTTTTCTCATCAGTTTTCTAGACAACAAAAGTTCCTGCTTTAGATATGCCATTCACATTAAAGAAGCAATCCAGGTATCCTTGTTTTCATTTATTTTTCTATTACAGAATTCAAGCAGGGGGTCTCCGGCGCTGAACCTCATTCATATCAGCTCTGAGACCCCCTGCTTCCTGAAATACTTACCCCCAAAGGGGGTGCCGGTATCTCTAGCAAGTTTAAAGGTCCTAATCACGCAGGCCAATAGGAAGCTGCACCAGATGACGTCATGGCTTCCTATTGGTCCGCCTGACATTTAAACGCCGCCATTATGTTAAGCACACAAGTTCCCTGCCTGCAGAAGTAAGTATCTCTGGAAGCAGGGGGTCCCCGGAGCTGAAATTAACACTGTTCAGCTTCGGAGACCCCCCTGCTTCAATCCTATAATTTAAAAAAAAATATTTAAAAAATGAAACCCGTATTGCAGCTTTAAGCTGAAGAAAATGAAGCCTGTCATGAGAATTTATTTGGCGTTATGCAGAACAAATGCAGAAAGCTGCAATATGCTGGTCTTATCTCTTACAGATTCATTGCAACATAACATGTCTGCCAACCAACCTCACATTTTCCGCACAGTTACAGTACATCGGAGTTCTTACTGTATACTCAGGTTCTGGAATTTTTTATCTCTGATCATTTTACCAACATCAGTGCAAAATGCGATATACGGTATATCTTTTTTTGGTCAACTCTGAATTGATTTCTTATTTTTGCTATCCTCCCATTTGCGCTCATGTAATAAGTTCGCCCTACGACTTCACTGTTGTTAGACAACTTTAAATCGTCCCCAATGTTTCATTTACTAGTGATCTTCTGCTGAAACCAGCAAGGGTTACTCTTTCCTATTTAGGGCGATAGATATAAGAGCGGTTCTAATAAGAACTGAGATCTGGATTTTAGGAAGGAACAGAACCGTGTACCTTGTGTATACATCTTTCTTATCATAACTGAACAAAACCTTCTGAGTTACGGTTGGGAAATCATACATCTGAACATATGTCATTGTGTCACCATACTTTTCCGCCTCATATTTCTTGATCATTTTAGCTCAATTAAACTGGTGTCCCAGTCATGACTAAATACAAAAATGTAACCTTAATTCTTCTGTAACGTACCATAGTTGAGATCAGGTGCCTTTAAGCAAGGGCTGGGTTAGCATTTAGGGTTTCAAATGGTTATGTAACAGTAGATTGTCTTCAACAAATCCTTAGCACTATATATGGTTTGATATTGTTGCAAAACCTTTGCCCTTAATTTGCTGACTGCAAGTAAATTGTAAGTGTTTGCCCTCTTAAACCTAGGACTGTCAGTATCGGACTTGTAATGTCCTGCCATTCAAATTGGTAGAAGCGCAGGAATTGTTCTTTGTATTCCATAAATATAAGGCCAATCCTTTTACCAGCTGCATACTTCACAAAGGGAGGAGCGCAGGAAATATGTCCAGTAGTTATAAACTTGCCCAAACAGCATGATTTGACTCCCACTAGGCATTTAAATGTTCTGCCAACAGGAAGGCAATATCTTGATTAATTCAATTCATCAAGATACAAATTTTGTGGAAATCTGAAGGTCATGGATTTTAGGAAGTGCTGTTAGCAATTATCTTTTAATAACTATTTTAATTGTCCAGTTTTTTCCCACATACCCTCACTATGTGGTGGAGTTGTTGAGTGTTAGCAGACCTTCCAACACTTTGCACATAAAAAAAGACACCACTGTAGTTCCTCTAGTCGTGCTGGATCGAGAAATTCCTATGGAACACCCTAACCCAGTGTTTTTTTAACAGGGGTTCCTAGGAACCCTTGGGCATACCTAAAGAGTTCCCTGCAATTTTCAAGTCTGTTGAAAATTGTACCAAATACAGAAGAATTTACAATGCATCTTATCTCAGACGCGCTGTTAGAGAGGGTCGGTGTTCCTTACAATGCATCAGATCTCAGACGCGCTATTAGAGAGGGTTGGGGTTCCTTACAATGCATCTGATCTCAGACGCGTTATTAGAGAGGGTTGGGGTTCCTTACAATGCATCTGATCTCAGACGCGCTATTAGAGAGGTTTGGGGTTCCTTACAATGCATCTGATCTCAGACGCACTATTAGAGAGGGTTGGGGTTCCTTACAATGCATCTGATCTCATTGATTCTGCAGATAAACAGAATTGGTGGTTTTACTGCTGTTTGTCTCAACAAAATAAACTCCTGTTAGTGCATCCTAACAACTAGAAGAATAACAGAAATATTAGAAATCGAGGGACATCGTCTCAATATATAATCCCAGTCCAGTATACAAGAAGCATTGCGGAACCTTTAGAACTATAAATATTATATTATACGAGTTTTATATGTTACTTGAAATTATTTAATCTATCATTCATAAATAATTCTTAGACAAGAATGAAGTTAGATAATGAGTTTTTGTTCCAAAGCAGTCCTGATGGAGTACTGCTGTTGTCTACTATGTATCACAAAATACATCATCACCTTGACAATAACAACGCGAGAAGGAAAGTGAATTACAAAATACTGCGCTGTTCCATTACCAATCTGGCAGAGCTGCATTTGTGCAGTAATGGTCACATATATTCAGAAGAAGTGATTACACATCTACAAGGACATATTCTACCAGTGTAACTATGCCCAGTTTGGGAAGCACATGAATTTTTTATTTATTGTTTTGCATTATTTTTAAATGACTAGATGTGTATGATAGATATTTCCGCTTCCTAAGGAAATATTTTGATTGACTGAATTAACTGCTTTTTTAAAAATAGTTTTTGCGTAATATCAATAGGGGGAGCGGGCGAGGGAGGATCAGAATATCATAAGACGGTGGCCACATTGTATTATAGTAAGGGGGTAAAGGCCTTCATTTAGTTGCTTATTTACTAATACATAGATTCAACAATGTGTCTTCTCTCGTCTTCGTCTCCATTTTCCTCATTCATTGTGTGTGAGTAGTCAGCATGTAATCCTTTAGAAATCCCTGGTTCTAGACCTTTAAAACCTCAGGTAGCTATCGTTCAGCAAGTTAGTTCATTTCTCCATGGTCATAATTAGAGATGGTGAATCCATCCAAATCCATTTTCAGGATTTTCGCTGATGTTACCCCCAAAATCCATTAGGCGGTGTGTAAAATCCGCAAATAAATTTGGGCGGTTTCAACCCGCGCGGATTCCTCAAAATCCGCCATTGGATACAACCTCGTGGACGGATTTGTAGAATCCGATTCGTGGATTCAGCGATCCGTTGGCGGATTCTTAAGAATCTGCTGAATCCGCGGATTGGATTCTACAGATCCGTCCGCGGCGTGTGGAATCCGAGTGTATTGGTAATAATAATTAAAAAATCAGCAAAGTGCGACACGCCCTTTCTGACATTGATCCACTGAAATCCGCGGACCAAAGGAACCGGCCGATCCGATGCGGATCCAGCTGTAGTCATAATATTGTTTATTTTAGTTGGCACTGCCCTGGTTGATCCTGGACTTGCCTGTTTCCAGTGAGCTGCTATCAGGGATCTAGCTGCTGATAGAATGTGTCTAATTAGTGTCTCTATATTTCTATCTAGACCTTCTATGTCTTTACTAATCAGTATCATTGAATGAACTGGTTTTAAGTGTGCTTTCCTCACCTTCACTGTTCCATCTGTGCTGCCGGTTAGGACCCGGGTCTCACTAGGAGACAGCGCCATGGTGCTAATCTCGGCATTTCCGTGACAGCGTGAAAACTGTTTGATTTTCTGCCCAGTGTCAATCATCCAGAAAGTGATCGTGGATCCTGTATCCGAGCTGATGACCTGGAAAGTAAATAGGAAAACACAAGAGATCTCATTTCAATCATAACTGTTGTCTTATATGTCTGACACATTTCTGTGCTTTGACTCAGAGAATCTGACTACATTAAACTGTCCTAAATATGCGACGCGCAATGAACTTCAAGCACTTAGCCATGCGGCACACGTTGTTTGTTTTATTTTGCTGTATGTTTAATAGCTTTTCACGTTTAGGTCCAAATATAAAAAGAGGTTAGACATCACAGCAGCTACTGTATTTGTTACATTTACTGCAAAATTGTTGACACAACTAGAAAACTCAATGACTTTCGCGTGGACTGTTTGATCACAGTGACATTTTTCAAGCACTTTTTTTTTCTTTGAAACTTACATTTTATTGAAACGTTGAATGATTTGTGGGGGACAGAAAATTAAAAAAGGGGTGAACAGGAAGGACATCACCAATCATGGTTTGTAATAACATTATACATCTAGGACAAGCAACATAGTACATATACTTTGAATCCTCCCAACACCCTTTGGTTTCCTAAAGGGAAACAATTTGCACGCCTCAGGGAGCTATAATGTTACATTATAGTACAGTGGTTCTCTTTAACATGATTGGTAAGTGCAATACATGAGGAATTGTAAGAAGATAGTTTAGTTACAGAATGCACCTTACCACCTACAAGCTTAGGGTTGCAGGTGTCCAGTACTGAAGTGGACTGTCCTGTATTTTGGACACTTTGTCCAGTAAAAAGTTAGAGGTAATACTGGACATGTATGTATCCGGTATTACCTCTCTAGACATAGTGATCTGACCAGCTTGGGGGTGGGGGAGGGGGAGGGACTGCGGGATTTCCCTGAGCAGGTCTGTTACTAGGGGGCTGGGCAGATTCCTCCATCCTGATTGGCTGCATTGCTCAGCAGCCAATCAGGAGGAGGTATCGGAAGTCTGCCAAGGGGGGGGGGGGAGGAGACAGCGTGGAGCGGTGAGAGGTTTGTGTTGAGCACATGTCAAGCATGTCGCACCTTTCACCATTGTGTCCAGTATTTTTGGAGAAGCCACCTGGCAACCTTATACGAACTATCACTTTGTTTCGCCATTTTTCTCTGCTATGTTTAATTCAGCCTTTCTACAAAATATCGTAACCCTTTCGCTGTCAGAGGACGCTGCCACACATCGCTGGGTTAAATACTTCAGCAACTGCCTTAACAATACAGAAATTCAAGTTACCTGTTTGAAGGCAGAGTTATAAAGCACGCACGTTACTGGCTTTTCATGGCTTACAACTCTTTTGCCAGACTCCTTTTTCATTTCCAGAAGTGTCAGCTGATTATTGAAAGATATAAACAGACGCCCATGAGGTTCATCGAAATAAAGGGTAGAATGGAACTCGAGAGTTTTGGGGAAAATTCCAGCTATTCTTTGAATGCAGAGCTGATGGTGAATATCCCATATTCTCAATACCTGGGATAAAACAACGATAAATCAGTTTATATTTCTTCAATAGGTAGCATGCAACAACGCAAGCCGCAAACACACTGACTTTGGTCAGAGTATAAAGGGTATCATATTATTTTGATGTTTAATTGATGTACCATAGAGGCAAAAGGCAAAATGGGCATATGTCAGAGTTTTAGCTGCAATCTTGCACCACAGACATATTTTAGTATGCACTTTCCCCATTAAAGGTAATGTGATCGTTGAATTAATGGATAGTAGGAGCATGTGTAAGTGCTTTGATTAATAGACCGTGTGGTAGATGTAATGTATCAAGTGTGTGTAATAAAATGGTGATAAGAATCTAAGAATCTAATAAACTCTATCCTTAGAAAGGTGATTTTATATATACAGTGTGTATATATATATATATATATATATATATATATATATATATATATATATATATATATATATATATATATATATATATATATATATATACACACACACAGTGGTTGACAAATCACCCAAAAATCTACTCGCCACCTAGTCCTGCCCCCAATCCCACCCTGCTTGGTGTTGGCCATGTGGAGGTCGCCACGGGGTCAAATCCAGTCGCCATGGGCCTTTATTTTAATGGATTTATCGAACACTGTATATATATTGCATTGCGTCTTGAAAATGATGAGAGAAGGATCTTGGCAAATAGTAAATGAAAGGGAGTTACAACAGGATGGCAGGAAACATGAGTGAGATAGTTCAGAGGTTTTAAATTGAATAGGGCAGTGGAGACAAAATGAGCAGAGAGCAGAGAGAGCAGAAGGCATGCTGGGGACATAGCCAGGGATCACAGCTCAGCTACAAGAAGAGGCAATAAGCTTACTTTAATTCAAATGTACATTCTAATGTACAGGACACCGAAGGTCCTAGATGAGTACAGTACTAGGAAGCGAGTTGTCATCCAAAATGTTAACTAAAGTAAATAAAAATACTACTTTAGGGTTGCCAGGTGTCCAGTATTGAACCGGACTGTCCTGTATTTGGATGCTAAACGTCCAGTAAAAAATTAGAGGTAATACTGGACATGAATGCATCTGGTATTACCTCTGTGGACATAGTGACCTGACTGGCTTCGGGGGCTGCAGGATTTCCCAGAGCAGGGCTGTTGCTAGGGGAAGGGCAGCTTCTTCCATCCTGATTGGCTGCTGCTGGGTAGTATAGCCAATCAGGTGGTGTCAGAAGCTTGGGGGTGGGGCCAAGGAGAGGAGAAACCAGCATGGAGCGGATAGAGGGGTGTGCATGTGTGTGTGTCTGTGTTTCAAGCGAGTTTCACCTTTCACCAGTGTGTCCAGTATTTTTGGAGAAGCCACCTGACAACCCTTCTTGTGGTGCATTTGCATGTCTCAGACAGGTCTGCACCCCTGTCTTTCCCCATTATCGCTTAGCAAACAGTGCTCCCACTGCAGCCAGGGATTCTGGGCAATGACATGCAAATGAGCATAGTGTCACTCTTTACTTCTTCATCCATTTCAGTGGTTTTTAACCTTTTATTTGGTGAAGGAACCCTATGTGAAATTCTGAGGAACCCCAACCATCTCTAATACTGTGTCTGAGATCAGATACACTGTAAATTCTTCTGTATTTGTACAATTGTGAAATGACCTGAAAATTGCAGGGAACCCTTTAGCGATGCCCGGGGAAACCAAGGGTTCTTAGGAACCCCTGTTGAAAAACACTGATATATTTGAACATAATTTAACCTGACATCCTCACTTCCTCAAGGGGGATGTTGAGCAAACATATGGTGATTTTTTTTTTTTTTACCTTTTCTTGCAAAGTTTTTATTTCCTGGTGTTTTAGATCATTATATTCATTGCCCATATTGTATTTTTACTCATTCAAAATGGGTAGCATGGAACAGCTTGCAAGATTGAACTAGAAATGCAACGAAAGTGCTTTGTTTTTTAATAAAATGGCAACAACCAAAAAAGTAGCCATGATTAAATATACTGAACAGTGTACCTTTAATATTTCCATATGCGGAGTCATGTAGCTGTCTCATAAACTTAATTTTCCACCTACACTTTGTGTGTATATGAAACCTTTATCATCATTTACCTATCTGACTGTCGTGGAATTTATCATTTACACAGAGGGAAAGAAATACAGATTTCCAAAGTAAAAAGGACAACTGAAATATTGTCATGTTTGATTGGAAAAATTAATACATTAAAAACTTTTCTTTTTCAAGCAGTTTGTATGCAAATATTTTTTTGAAGGTACAATATGACTGATTTAAAGGAGCAATTCATGCATTTTTTCATTCATTATTTAACATATGGTTGTAGCAGGGGGTCTCTGGAGCTGAACCCCATTAATTGCAGCTCCGGGGACCCCCTGCTTCCTGAGATACAGACCTCCAAAAGGGGTGCCAGTATCTCGGTAAAGTTTAAAGCTTCTGCGTCAAGTGGGCCAATAGTATGTGTGTGAGCGAGGAGGTGTGTGAGAAGGGGGGAGTGTCCGAGATAAGGCAAGGCCTCCGACACGTGGGTGGGGGGCCCCGGTGGAAACTCTAGTCCTGGGTCCCAGAAAAGCTGTCTGCGGCCTTGTAGAGCTAGATATAGTTGTTAGCTGTTTTTATATTATGTGACATTAAAAATGAAGCTGTACCTACAAGGATCACTATAGATTGAGTCCTGTTCATATGGGCTTCGTGCATTTACTGATCAGACAGGAGCTCTCAGTTAGCTTACCCAGCATAAGCTTCTCTTACATATACATTTCAGCACACACCCATACCAAGAGCATCCACATTACCAATATCCACTGGACCTGGTAGAATCAGACTCTCTTTTGCCTTCATCTTCATGACCAAATGTACACAGATTTGCATCAATCGAATCTATGTACTGTATGTGTGGTGACTTTTCACATACTGTATTCAGCCATCTATAGGGCCATGAAACAAGTAGGAAACCAAGATGACAATTATCTAGCCTTACGTGTTAATACAAAATAAAACATTTTAAAACCTACCTTGTCTTTGGAAAAACTAAAGAGCTGTCTCCGTCCGACAATGAATTGAACAGTGATCACGCTGGCCATATTGCCTTGCAGAACTCCAGTGGGTTTGGATACAACATATGGATTCCAGAGACAAATGCTGTTGTTTATGCCAGCAGTAGCTGCCAATAAAAGCAAGCCAAACAAGTGAGTAATTTGATAGCAGCATAAGTGCTATGTTTGTGAACCACAATAACGGCATTCTCCAGTTATAGGTGGAGTCCCGCTGATGTCAATGAATGATTTGGGGCCATATTGCCTAAGCAGTGCTACGCCATAAGACACAATGTTACAACTTAGTAAATATGCCCTTTACAGACCATTCAAATGAACAGGCTGTATGATTGATGTCCTTCAGGCAATGAAAAGTGTATTATCGTGTGACAGAGCTTAGTAAATGTAGCGCTTTATGGTCCTTTTAAGTGTCTTCCTGTATGGTAGATGTCTTATGGAGAAGCACTGTTTAGTATATCTGGCCTACAATATATTACAACTATGCATGCATATTTCATAAGAAGTCAAACAAATATAAGCCTTTTTTTTATATATCATTCATCAAAGGCTAAACTTTGTTTTCTGTCACAATAGGAACTTTAGCTAGGATGGGGGGAGGAACTGATCCATGTTAAGCTTTAGGTTCCAATGTTTGCTAACGTCAGGAAACACTTTCAAATACTAATACCTGTTTGGTTTCACTAAAAAGATCTCTCACCTAGTAATAACTAACCATAGCTCAGTGTCGTCCAAGCTCTGGCTGCCCCTTTAGAGAGGCAATCCAAGCAGGCGATTTCTTTTGCGGTTTTTATTATGTAACATTGAATTGAAGCAGGGGGTCTCCGGAGCTGAACCCCGTTAATTTCAGCTCCAGTGACCCCCTGCTTCTGGAGATACTTACCTCGTAGGGGGTGCAGGTAGCTGCCCCCCTCGGCTAGCAGGGTTCACGTAATGACAGAGTTTCAAAGCGTCCAATAGGAAGCCGTGACATCATCTGGTGCAGCTTCCTATTGGCACAGGTGATGTGGGAGCTTTAAAAAGCAGACACACACCGGCACCCCCCTTCGGAGGTAAGCATCTCTGGAAGCAGGGGTTCCACTGAGCTGAAATAAACGGGGTTCAGCTTGGATTGCTCCTTTAAAAAGCTCCGGTTAGGAATTATTCAGGGTTTATTTATTAAACTGCGATAGTGCCGATCGGGGCACTATCTCACAGAAACTATCATTGGCTTCAATAGGGCTTTCTGTGTGATAGTGCCCAACTCAGCACTATTATAACTTAATGAATAATCCCCCTTAAACTAAAAATGGTGAAGACGCTCAGAAACCCTGCTTTGCAGTGATTGGAATGACTTGGTTGATGTCTCCTTTGCTGTGCATCTGTTGTTTTCAAATTACCTAGGGTTAACTACTGCCAGAATACACAAGGTAAACCTATCCTAGAAATAACGTTTCGCATTTCCTTTTGGCTGGCATTTTCTTGTACGAAGGAGGAAGTGTTTTACAACCAAAATTGCAGGGCAAATGCTACATTCAACTATAATCAACGCGCTAATTATAAATACATGAATTTGTAGCAAAGCCATTTTATTTGAGAGTATAATTTCACTTGTATACATTTGAATCTGTTTGTAGCAGCCCTAGAATTAACATAAATACCTGCTGAAGTAATAACATCACATAAAAAATCATACCTAAATATAGTGTTCCTTCAAAGTGACACCCACTGAATTCAAAATGACCGAATGCTTTAGTGTTTAAACATATTTCAACATGTCTGGTAATCCTGCTAAGAAATGTATAAAAAGGAAGCATATATTTTTGTAGAATGTTGTTCATATTACTGGTGCACTTAAGTGCATAATTATAGCAACAAGATAAATGTTTTTTATTATAACAATTCCAGTGCTGTACATTATAGCCATATTGATTAATGCAATACCATTAAATGGACAAACCTAAGGGCCCTTTCCGTGGGCTGATCTATAGTTGCAAACGACTTTAGCCATGAAAGGATTAAAATCATATTTGAATGTATACAAAGAAGAAAAATAATCACAAGTCTTTCTCTTTATATATTATATTATGATATTCTTTATATATAATATATATATATTATTGTTGTTCTCTGTCGTCATGGGGGTGCTCTCTTTTTTGTGGAAGTATTCTTTCAGTCGTAGTCTCCTGAAGAATTCTTCTAGGTCTGAGAATAATTGGATTTGATCCAGTTTGGTGGTGGGACAGAATGTTAGTCCCTTGGAGAGAACAGAGATCTCACGAAGAAGGAAGATACTGCTCACCTGTGGGACATCACTTCTCACAACCAGATCATTCCATAAATGATTTAAAAATCAAAATCCTCAATGGAATGTTTAAACGCACCCAAGAACGGAAAACGTTTGAACTCAGAATGATAAGACTCTTTAACACCAAAACCAAAGGACTTAATGCGGATATGGGTTTTCTTACACCCTATCAAATTTTTTTGTAATTATCCTGCTTGCCTCCATTCTTATCAACACTTTCTCTCCCCCCCCCAGCATCCCTCCCCCTCCCCACCTTCCCTTGTCACCGTCCCCTGGCTTCAAACACCCTACCTTATCTACAGTACATATCTGTTGTTATTTTTATTTTATTTATTTATTTTTTTGTTTCTCTACACTGTTTTAGCCATTGAATCCTTTGTATATCAGTATTGCTTGACCTGAAGAAGAGAGGAGAACTCTCGAAAGCTTGTCCTATGACATAAATTGTTAGTCCAATAAAAAAGGTATCGCCTAATACTGAAGAACTCATATATATATATATATATATATATATATATATATATATATATATATATATATATATATATATATATATATATATATATATATATATATTTGCAAACATAGTAATTTTAGTAATGAATTTTAGTAATGAATTCCTAAGGGACCATTTCAAGATCTATAAGAAATATAATAAGAATTTAATGAAATCTAGGGAAATGCATATCAACAAAATGCTTAGCAGTGTCTGCGGGCACACACACAGGCTACAGCACCTCTCCATGGCAGACTGTCCATTAAAAAGGCCCAGTAGGTTTAAAAGGCTGAAGGTGCCGGCTTTTGCACAACACAGATTAGAAAGGATCTGTGAAATAATTTAGATTCCAAAACAATGATCTCAAGTAATTACATGCTAAGCCATATTGAGCTTTGAATGTCAAAGCTAAAAACTAGCCAATTACTGCAATTTAGGATTCTTTTGATTCCGACTGAACCCTTTGGAGACACATTTTTATTGTTTACTACTGTAACTCTGCCAGCGCACCAACGCGAGCTTAACACAACTTATGCCAGTTTCAGATAAATGGCCTGTGGTTTGTAGAATTTAATAGTGCTATCAAATCCCATATTACACACAAAAGTCTCCTCACTTTTAACGCTATACACTCTTCTGCCCCTCCTTATATCTCAGCCCTAATTTCTTGCTATACATCATCCCGACTCTTGCGTTCTGCTCAAGGATGTCTTCTGTCTAACCCTTTTGTATCTAAACCCACTCCCACCTTAAACCTTATCCACTCACTGCCCCACACCTCTGGAATGCCCTTCCCCTCAATATCCGACTAGCACCAACTCTCTCCATCTTTAAGACTCATCTTAGAACACATCTCTTTAAAGAAGCATATGGTAGCTCCAGGGCTGATACTATGCACCTCATACATCGACCGTGGCTCCTTGCAGGCGCACTTATCAGAACACCTTCCTACTGTCTCTGCACGTTCTTCCTATTTACCACTTTGATTGTAAGCTCTTCGGAGAGGGACTCGTTTTCCTAAATGTTACCTTTATGTCTCGAACACTTATTCCCATTATGTGTAATTTGTTATTTATATTATTATGTCACGTGTATTACTGCTGTGAAGCACTATGTACATAAATGGCGCTATATAGATAAAGATAAACATGCATTAAGCACTTGCTTAAAATTGCCAATTTTTAAGTCATTCATAAGACTTCTGATGGGGGCAATGGAATAAACAACTTTGGGATAAGCAGGTAAACAATAAAAGGGTTTGGACTAAATAGTAGGTACAAACTTTTAGAAATACAAACATTTATTGGAAAGTCCTCGTGAAAGGCTTAGCATGGATGTATGATTAATATAACATGACCGGTTGGGAAAAAGATGGTTAGTTATAGAGAGCGTGATTAGAGTCCTAGTTATAAGGTTCAAAAAATAATATTATTTAACGTTATTTCATTTTATTTCCCTTTCACAGGCTTAAATTCTTTCCGCCACTTTTTGTAACGTTAATAAAATGTGGATGTGTCATCATTTAAAATACGATGACCATACGATATTCCTTAATTTGACATCTCCTATATGCCGTCAAAAATATATCAGCTAGAACATGGAAAGGGGCCAACACCCCCTCCGTGGAAGAATGGTGGGAGAGAGTGGAATATATTAGAATAATGGAGAAGCTGACATATTCTCTTAGGTATCAAAGACCAAAATATTACAAAATATGGGCTATCACGAGTATGATAGAGGCGCTTTGTCACCCTTTTTGGATCTGAGGCTATGGGTCATAATACTAAAGCCCCTCCTACACCAAAAAAGGTTAATCTTGAAACTAAGCAGATATGATTAAAAAAGAACTGTATAATATCGATATAAAGTTGATTCTTTTTCTTGATTTATGTTTGTGTTTACTTTTATATTGAATCCCTCTATTGTTATGTTGATGTAAGGGTTCCAGTTTCTGGAACTTGCCCTTACGTCCTGGCAAACCTGTTCCTGGACTTGGTAATGGACTGCACCGGTTTCAGGGCTCTAAATAGCAGTGAGGGACTCCCAGCCCCTGCCTGAGCATGGTATGCTACACAATGTGCTCCTGCTCCCCATGAGTTTGTTCCTGAGCCTTCCCTGTCCCTGTGGATTCCATGTTGCCGACCCCAGTCTGTGATCCCGACCACTGCTCTTGTGCCACCTGCCTTGACCGCAGCCTGTATCCTGACTTTCTATCTTTGTCACCTGCCTTGACCTCTGCCTGGATCATGACTATGACTATTCTAACAGGACTCACTTTCCTGGCTCTGGTCGGTGATCATAGACCCCTACCTCAGCCCTGCGGGTCGGCTTCGTATCGGAGACGAGCAATGTTATAGTTGAGGACTGCAATATACAATGTATAGGTGATTTCATGGGCAGAATTGAATGTTGTGCCTACCATGTTTGATGTGTTTTGACTTATTGTAGAAAGCAGCAAATGTACAATACAATTTGAATACACAAATTTTTTTTCTAAGCAATGCCTTATAACTCACTGGAAATTATGGCAACTTTGGCATCACTGTAGCATCCCAATGTTCCACGCAGAAGCTCCATGAATTGTATATAACATGCATTTATACAGTATGTCAACATTTGGGCTAAAATATGAAAACATATTAAATATACAGTGGCGAGAAACAGTTTGTGAACCCCAATGATAATTACAGAAATTCCATACTTTTTCCATGATAACCTTCTTGAATCAAAACCAATCTTTTTTAAATATCCAATAGAGTTTATATTAACCAATTCCCTGTTTTTTTAAACAAAATTATGTATGAATTAGACAAACAATGAGTAATTAAGAGTATGTGCAAAAGTAAGTGAAACCCTGGTTTTACCAGATAAGTTAAAAGGGATAATTAGAATCAGGTGTTTAAATAATTAGGTAGATCTTCAGAGGAGAATTTGGGAGGCCCCACCCTATATAAAGATCAGAAACTTTGTGAGTTTGGTCTTCACCATACAGGTGTGTGGAAACACATCATGCCACGATCAAAAGAAATCTCTGAGGACCTCAGAAAAGCAGTTATTGATGCTCAGCAGCCTAGACAGGGTTACAACCCCATTTCTATGGAGTTGGGGCTCCACCAATCCACTGTCAGACAAATGGAGAAAGTTCTACAAATGGTGAAAGTTCAAGACCACAGTCACTCTACCCAGGAGCGGCCGTCCCACCAAAATCTCTCCAAGAACAAATGGGCAAATCAACCAGGAAGTCACAAAGAACCCTAGAGTAACATCCAAGGATCTGCAGGCCAGTCCCACCTTGGCTAATGCGAGTGTTTATGACTCAACTATCAGAAAAAGACTGAACAAGAATGGTGGTGATGGAAGGATAGCCAGGCGGAAATCACTGCTCTCTAAAAATAACATTGCTAAAGAACACATAGATGATCCACAAGACTTCTGGAACAATGTTCTCTAAACAGAGGAGTCAAAGGTAGAACTTTTTGCCTCAATGAGAAACGTTATATTTGATGAAAACCAAATACTGCACTACATTCGAACAGAAGAACCTCATCCCAACCGTCAAGCATGGTGGTTGGAGCGTGATAGTTTGGGGCTCCTTTCCTGCCTCTGGACCGTGACAGCTTGCCATCATTGACCCAACCATGAATTCTGCATTGTAACAGAAGATTCTAGAGGAGAATGTCAGGCCATCCGCCCATGAGCTGAAGCGAAAGTGGGTCATGCAGCAAGACAACGATCCTAAACATGTTTTTGTATCAATGGTTTGATCCGGTTATCTTTATCTATTATTAGGACTTAGATTAAGATCTAATAACATTTTAGGTTTGAAATATGTGAAAATCCTAAGGGGTTCACAAACGTTTTCTTGCCACTGTATATTTTATTTTACTCCGCTAAGTTTTTTAAAAGCCTTTTGATTTGCACGTTTATAAAAAAAAAAGCTATTATTGCCCAATCTCACACTGGAAGCAGACGTTACCTAAATGTTCAGCAACTCTTTACAGAAGCCAAATCGATTTTTGTAACAATACAATATAATATGATGTGAAAAGAAAAATATGTGTTTGCAATTTTAGGATGACTGGAGTAATCTCAGCCCAAGAGTAAGTGCATCTACAATTCTTTCTTTTCCAGCGTCTGGGGTTTTTTTTTTTTTACACTCGTCTCCATTGTATTTTTGTGCTCATTAATCTTATCAGCATTCTTTGAAGTTCTTTTACTGAAATCAAACTTGGATGTCCTCTGCAAGCCCAAAATGCTTATGTTTTTTCATGAGCTCATTTTGCTTGTAGAGGTTTTTCATGATAGCTACAATTACTTGTCCATGTATTACCTAACTTCTTCAATGTTAATATACTAGAGCGGGAGTGCGCAAACTGGGGGGCACGGCGGTTACAGAGGTCCCGCGCTCTCCCCCAAGGCATTTAAATTAAATACAGAGGGGCCGTGCAAGGCCTCTGTAACTAACGTGTTTTGGCTTCCAGCAACGCGTCGTCATGGTAACCTGGCGTCAAATGATGCCACGGGGTCATGTGACATCGCGTTGATATGACCCCGCAGCGTTATTTGACGCTGGAGCCGAGCATGGGGGGTGGGCGCAAGCAGGAGAGGAGAGCAGGTAGGGGGGCGCAGGAGGAAAATATTGTGCACCCCTGTACTAGAACAGGAGTGGCCAACTCCTGTCCTCAAGCGCCACCAACAGGTCAGGTATTATGGATATCCCTGCTTCAGCACAGATGGCTCAGTCAGTGACTCAATCAACCTGACCTGTTCGTGGCCCTTGAGGACTGGCGTTGGCCACCCCTGCCCTAGGGTTTTCAGCGGCACCGGTACTGTACGTCTGATACATACCAATTATATTGAGTCCTGAATGGTAGTCGAAACCATTAATTCCCTTAGCAATGTTCAGAGATGTTGTCCTCAGGTGAGACATGGCTTTTTCTCTCCAGGCCAATATCACTGTGTTATTGTCATTTGTTGTGCAAGAAAGAAACGCTTCCAAATGAGAACTGTAACTAACTGAGAGAGAGCACGGAAATATTCTCATTAAGATACTATTTGAAGGTCCATCAAGCAGAGCCTTGCAGAGAAGAGAAAATGTCACGCAAAACTGAGAATTATCATTATTACCTTGACAGATTGAAAATGCTACAAGAGCACTACAGTTACATTAAGGTCAATTAAGAAGCTGTCATTTTTTTAATCAAACGTTTCCTACTGAACCAAAACATTATTTGACACTATATGCAATCTATAGTCACACCGTGACTTTATTATTAGACATAATACATAGAACATGCAATTTCTAAACGTACTGGAAATAGCTATATCAACCAAGAGGTTTTAGGTCAAGTTAGACATAATATCACAGGTACAGTTCTCACAGCAATTAGACGACAATGTTTCTGCAATGATAAAAGTGAAATATTGGCGAGATCTTAAGAGAATAATGTTACTGCAGCAATTGAAGCAAAACCCAAGCCTATCCTTTAATATACAACCATTAACATTTTTGCTACTGAATGTTCTGTGTGCTCAAGGAAAGGGAATAATTATTTTGCAACATTCGAAGCTGTTAGTACTCCAAAATTAACCGGCTTATTCAAATGTGTACTCCTAGTTAGTTCAACTAGCACAGAACATCAAATACAATATGCAGGTGATTAACAAGGACGGTACCTTGGCGAACCCAGTTATTTTCATGGAGCTTGTGTTTTAAAGTAAAGCAACATTTGTGGTATCCACAAGCCAATTCACTCCAGGTAATAGACAGAGTAGTTTGTTGGTCTTCAGTAGAATTCACAGGTCGTTCAAACAAGGATATGAGAGCGGTGGTGAAACAGATGGCCTGGACCTAGGAAGGCAACAGATCATTTTGACATGAAATATTAGGCAAGTGATCACCCGTGCAGTGATCGCTGCAAAATGCTCAACTTGCCGCGAGCCGTTAAGTGACTTGGCTTGATTACCTGGCCAGTGACATCCCCAAAGGTAAGGATCGCGTCATTTCCATCATCAGGGTTGTGCCAGTAGTCCATACATATGGGGGTTCCTTGAAGACCTTTAAGCTTATATTGACAAAATAGATCTTGCTTCGAGTTGAGATCATAGAAACAAATCTCCTTGCTGGTGAACGCAACCGCAATCTGGGGGGAAAGAGCCCTCTTCAACATTACAGCTACAGCAACATTTACGGCTGTGAAGCGCTATGTACATGAATGGCGCTATATAAATAAATATAGACATACATTTCATATTTGGGGAAAAATCCAATGCTACCCTCACATTTAACACTGGGTGCTTTATATTGAGAGGGTTTTAAATTAGAGATGTGCAAAAGTCTTGAAGCTTGCTTTGCCAACATTTTTGCGGTTTTCTCTTAAAGCTGCAGACCAAGCAATATCCTATGTATGTTTTAAAAAAAAAAAAATTTGGTTCTGTGCTATGAGAAAATAATTGTAGCATTAAAAAAAAAAACCTCTGAATGACATTTTTAATGTATTATAATGTAACAAGCATTTTTGGTTTCTATAGCAACCATTTACAAAGTCACATCCCCTTCCTCTTCTGAAACAGGCTTTGGTATACCCCATTCTGAGCCCTGCCCTCTCTCTAGCAGTGCACAAGTTGTATCTAGTGCCTGGTCACATAATCTTCCACACAGAACTTTGCATCTTTGCTGCATTGACATCCATTTAGTGAACCCCCGAGCCGAATCTTCGCCGATCGATCACAGGAGAACAGATCGATCGGCAACTTCGTGAATTATTTATCATTGTGTGGATTGTATTGATGCGCATATTAAAGGGAAATTATTTATTTATTTTAGACGGCAGCTTAGACTGAAGCTTTAATATTTGAACATTGTGAATGTTGTCAATCCTACCAAGTTTGCTAGAATTTAGGAAAAATTGAAGTATATCACAGCATATAAACAGCCACATGACCTTGCACATCGACTTTTAATGCTTGCCACATTTTCTTTGCGAATCTTGCTGTTTTTGCTCAATTTTTCCGCACAAAAAGCTCTGCAAATTCTGCCTGACTCTCAAACTTCAGATCTAGGCTGATTTTATTTGGTCCTCATTGGAATGTCCTCTACCACACTGGGGACTCTATTTAATAGGCTGTGAAGCCACCTTTCCCCATGTTACAGACAGGACTAAATTATTTTTCAGTATATTAGACAAGGACAAGTATCTTTGCCCAGGAGAACCTGTTAGTGTTTAGAGGGAAAAGGTGGTAGTGATTCATATGATATTGTTAAATAGAAGAGACTTCAGATGTTTTATTGCCATTACTTTTTTGAGTCATAGAAATCAGAACACAAACCTATTTGGATCCATTGATTTTAACCCCTTAAACTACCAAGGTAACTCATTTCTAGCCCCAGAGGTACTGTATATTACAAACTATTGTGCTAATACTAGTCAAGTTCAGAGGTTCACGAGTACAGCCTCATCTCACTGCCCTCAATAAATCAGAGCCCTCCAGCGCCACCCACAGGTCAGGTTCTTGGGTCAAGGCAAGTTCTTAGTGATAACTAGAATTACTGTTAAATGGTTAATTTTGTGTTATAGAATTCTCAAAACCTGGCTTGTTTGCGAATCTTGAGGGCTGAACCTGTGGAGTACTACCCCAAATCATTAGACACAAAAAAATCAATCAAAAATCTACGCCTGTTGTACACGTTTTTATCTGCCAGTAAGGGTTCATGCCACACATACCGTATGCCACACTGCCCTCCTCCTGTTACATTCGAATACAGATCAGTAGAATATAACTAAACAGGCTCACTCCTATAGTCGATTTAAATATTGCTGAGTTAAGATCTAATTTATTCATCTTTTATGAATGATCACGGTTAATCTTTATCAATTGAACAATGTAGTCAAAAATTACATCAACATCAGTTAAAGTCGTGGCTGCCTTTTTTGTTTTTTTCTATATGTGAACAGCTTTAATGAGAAATGATTACCTACGCTGCTGCTCGATCAGCAAATATTCTCCTCCCAGGGCTATCAAAATGACTGACTTCTGACCGTGCTGCAATCTGTGAAATGCTACAGATGCAATGTAACATTATATTAGGAAGTGTAACACATTACTGTTACAGCTTTCAGCTCAGCAACAGTCTGCTGGTGGGAACACTGCAACAGATCAGTTTGTGATACTTTGTTGCCAAATGGTAGAGCTCCAAAATGTGTGTCAGAGTCTGTTTCAAAATAGGAAGTGCATGTGAGTGTCTAAATGGTTGCTAAGCAGCCAAAGTATGCTTAGTACATTATTAAAACTCATTAAAAAAAAGGCATTAAGAATAGGAAAGAAAATATATTTTTAAAATCCAGTAAGTATTTAATACTACACAACTGATTAAAAAAAAAACAGCAAGTCTTGCTTGTAGTAAGATATCTGATGCTGAAAAAACTGCTTTGCATAAATTGGTTTTCATGTGCCTTTAGTGACCGTCAAGATAATCATTGAATCCATGAAACTCACTATGCTTTGATGACAACCAAATGTTCATCAGGACGATCATCACACTCTCCATGGGACCCCATAATGGAGGCGACATCTCTGCTAAGATTTATGTTTTTCATTTCACCCTGACATTGCTCATTTACAACATAGACAGGCAATTCTGTTTCTGGATACCTTTCCCAAAGCTAAATCACGACCCGATCCTTGCCAGGTCTTTCACACAGTACTGCAGATGCTTTGAGAGGGAGACTAAATAAAGCAAACCATGGTAACTGCCCGTGCTTCCTCCTTTCTATACATTATATTTCTATATTTACACTCATATTTACCTTGTTAACATTGGCCAGAAACACCAAGCTTGTTGCCCATAAGTCCTTGAGTTTGACCGTATCTGTGCTGATCCGCAGGCGTCTTTGCAGTTTTAAATTCTCTCCCCAGATCCCCAATAATCCATCTTTACTTAAAGTCATGTAACGGCAGGTCCCTTTCAAATACACTATTTTTTGGATGTTTTCCTTGTGAATTAATGGGAGGCTGTGACTGTCCTTCCACTGGGGGATTACTGATGATTTCACTCGCTCATCTTTCTCATAAAGTTCGAGCAGCATGAAGGATGTTAGTGTGTCCCAATCAATGAAACCTTCTCGACTCACATCTATCTTATCAAATAATTCACCATATTCATCTTTCAGGCCGTGCCCCATTGCAGCGTATGTTCTCTCCACAAATTCTTCTCTGGTCATACATTCTGGTTTATTTAACTCTGCAGACTGGGAAGGGAAAACATGACAATACCCTTTTTTAACACGGGTTTATTAAAATAGATATAACTTGCTAATTAAAATAAATCACAACTTGCTTTTGCCAAGGTGACCCTCCTATAAATTGTAGAAAGCTCACATTGTAAACCAGTGTTTCAAAAGCCGCTTCTTCCCGGAACTCTACCCACGCCATGTATTTGGGATAACTAGCCCTTCACATACACAAGTGTACGTTTGGAAACACATTGTTGATTTCTAAAATCTGGCCTGTCCAGAGAACCCAAAGGAGAAGGTTGAGAAACACTGGTGTAGACATTTCCTATAAACACAGCGATTTGGTGTTTTGTAGTTTTCTGAAAGCAGATGGAGCAAAAAAACAGTCAGCAAACCGGTTTGGTGCCTTCCAGAAATCTAGAACATTAAACGAAATGTATGGGGCAGGACTTCTTTCTACAGGAAAGGAACTTTTGATGGGTCGAATATTTCCACAAACTACCGTACATACAACTTGTTAAAATGGAAGGAAGAGAGGGAACATATCAAAGAAAGTAGAATAGTGGAATAAACAGCATGAGAGGGGGAATGGAGAAGGGTTTCCAAAGGCCAGATAAATAGAATAAAAAGTAGGGGTTGAAATAGGGTTACATATGGGGTATTTGCAAACCTATTAACTTACCATGTTTACGGAGAAAGCTGTATACATATTTCAAAACGATTAGCCTACGAAAACTAAAAATCATTCAACTTTTATATCGGGCACACAGCATTTTGTTAGCTTACCGTAAATAGGGTCTGAATATTAGCAAAATCCTTTATGTTAAGCCGGTTTTCAATGGGTTCACCTGCATGTCTGGTTCCTTCTGAGCCTTCTCCACTTTGCAGGGCAGAGGTAGCACTAGACTCCCTCTCTTTAGGTGGAATTAGTTGGTTGCTCATTGCAGCCGCGTCATAAACCCTCTAGTACTTGAAATATAAAAACAGGTCCCTGTCAGGTGAACTAGATTCAGCAGTGTGTGTTATAAACCCAGGGAAATAAAACAAACAGCAAACGTATCCTAAGGGTTTCGTTGCTTAAAATAATAAAAACGAAAAGGGCCAATGTACTTAAATAAAGAGACTCTTATTTGCATACAAGTACTACAAATCTCCAGCTAAGAAAAGAACTATAAAAGTGATGTTCCTTACCTTACAAGCAGGTAATGTGTAGATTTGTTTCAATCATTCATAGGTTGAGCCAACATGCTTTTCCTCTCTATTGGGACGGAGTTTACACTAATGGGTATATAGAGGAATGCTGGTGTCCTTAGCTTCCCCAGGCTTAGTGCCCTGTTCCCTGGCAACCCCACACAAAGCCGGTCAAACACAGTCCATGAGTCCAACAACTATTGGATTGTTGCATGGGTGTGAGCAATGATAGAAAACACAATTGGAGGCCCACACGGGCATAAGAAGTTTATATACGACCTTGCTAGTTTAATGTACACTTCAAATCATAAAATGAGCCATCATCAAAGTGGTTTAGCAAAACTGAAATAAAAACGTAATCCATCTTAAATCACGATAACACAAAGTGCATCAAACAACTCGCATCTGAAGTCATAAACATAAAATCATTAAGAGAAACAGATTCTTCTTATAAAAAATTAGATTTTGCAACACAAGGAGGCTGTTAAAGCTGCAAAGGGGTAAAGAAGGGTACATTTCAGGGGATAAATCAGACCATTTTTAAACAACGAGACCTGAAGTGTTTTTTTTTTAGCTTCTCCCATATGAGGGGTGTCACTGTTTAAATGACCAGTCCATGCTGGTTGTTCTGACGGCTATGCACAAGTTATTATGGCATGAAAGGTTGGGATCAGTTTTTTTTTTTTTCAGTCTGCTCTCCAGGGATCCAACTGAGAATATAAATATTCTAAGAAACCCCAAAATAGGCAACCACCCTATACCACCCCACTTAAGGAGCGCTCCAAGCCACTTTTTATTTTTTATTTAAGGTTGAATCAGGGGGTCTCAAGAGCTGAACCGCGTTGATTTCAGCTCTGCGGACCCAGGTTCCCAAGATTTACTGGCACTCAATAGAGAGGTGTCTCTCTCTGCTGTTTAAAGCTCCCACGTCACGTGGACCAATAGGAAGACAAGGGAGGACGTCACGGTTTCCTATTGGACCGTGTGATACAGGACATTTAAGCCGCCGTTACGATAACACGCAACTAGCCCAGGCAGCCCCGCTACCGGTACCACCTATCCGAGGTAAGCAGGCGATCCCCAGAGCTCACACACACACACACACACACACACACACATTTTGTATTGCCTCTTTAATATAAGAATTATTAGGAGTTTAAGGAAGCAATTGATAGATAGTTTACAACCAAAGTGTTCTTTTACTTTGGGAGTTAAAAATATAATAATAATGGAAAGATGTTTCCAGAGCCCTTCAACTGCTGGCCCAAGGCCAAATGAAACTCGTGAGGGGCCTGGATGTGGCTCTTGGACGTCCCTGCTAATTTCATACTTGTTCAGGCATCCAAGTGTAATTGTTCATACTGACACGTAAATTGCAAATTAAACTATTGTTAATAATGTGTGTGTAGATGTGTGCGCGTGTATATACAGTGGTGTGAAAAAGAAAAGTACACCCTCTTTGAATTCTATGGTTTTACATATCAGGACATAACAATCATCTGTTTCTTAGCAGGTCTTAAAATTAGGTAAATACAACCTCACATGAACAACAACACATGACATATTACTCCGCGTCATGATTTAACAAAAATAAAGCCAAAATGGAGAAGCCATATGTGAAAAACGAAGTACTTTCTTTTTCACACAACTGTATCTGCGTATGTACAGTGTGTACTTGCAAAATGTTGAAATACGACTTGAGAAATAATATATCGAAAATGTAATGTTTTCTGAGCTGGCCCCTTTGGAGAACTAGTTGAAGAGCCCTAATCCAGTGCATCATTGTTTGATCCAGTCCAGCTGCCTTCAGAGTAACGAAGCAAGGAGCAGAAGTACAAATTTCATAATGAGAAGCTCATCGTTGAAGGTAGAATCTGTCAATCGCAATTTGCAATGAGAGAATACAATCATCCCTACAACTTTTATTTTCAGATATCCAGGGCTTTAAAATAAATGTTACTTCCACTGCCGCACACACTTCATATTCTGCATCACAGACCAACATCATATCTGCAGACATGGGATATGTTCCTTTGTACTTCCAGGCCTCTAGAACCGATGTGATGAGACACTGAACGATGGATCTAGTCACTGGTACGCCACAATTATACTCTCCTCTCTGACAAAAACCTCCAACAAAATCTAATTCTGTGATGTTTGTTACTGTTCTTTTTATGGCCCAATATCAAAAACTATTAAATAGATCTTAAACTATTATTTAACCATTACAAAATGTAACAGATGTTACTTGTCCATTTTGATTTCCGCTGTTGGTAACAAGCCCCGGATGAGCAATATTTATTGTTGATTCAGTGGTATTTGATGCATTATTCAGAGCTAGGCTTTCAACGTGTATGCTAAAAATGATCAAGAACTGTGTTGTGCGACAGTAGAAAATCACTCGGTTCTAATCCGAGAGCTGTGCAACGGTTTCCTTTCACTCACGGAGTCTCCGATATCAAAACAACATTTTAAACTCACGTGTGGATTCTTTGCATCTGGATAGTACAGTATATGAAGAAGAACTATTGTGTAAGCACAACGAAGTGTTCCAATTTCATACGCAAAAAGAAAAAGAAAAGTTCGGAAACTCTGCTTTTACAAACATTCTGCATGTATTCGCCCAAAGAATAAGTACAAATAAATATCCAGTTTAACAGATGTAAACTATTTATTGAATATTTGCCACCAAATATTGTTAAATACATAATCTTGCAGCTTTTTCGGTTTCAAGTTAAAATGTCAGAAACACCAGTATTTACAATTCTTATAAGGAATGTTACATAATGACACATTAAGGCGTAAATTCTTTTGGCTTATAATTCTGAAAAGAATGATAATAGCAAAAAGTGATTCAAAATCTTCATCGTGAGATTATGAGAAGCTACAATAAATCTTACAAAAATATGGTGTAAGATGGCAATAGTCCCATTCAACATCCTGCATTTATGTCCCTCTGATGGAACCGATAATTTATACAGTCAAAACTTAATTTACATAATAAAAGGTAGCTCTGTCCGCCACTGAAAATTACAGCTCTTCGTCATATACAGTTTTCAGGCCACAGTTTTGAAGGTCTGGAGTATCAAGTTGGTTTGATGAATTAGGCGGTTGGCACTTATAAATACATTTAATGCCCTGTGAAAGAAAATAAAAGTTAATTAGGTACAAGAAGATAGCGCAAGAGAGTTTGCCAAATAATCAAACCCAATGAATTTTATAAGGAAACGGACGTTACTTTTTATCTTGATCCTCCATTCTATCTTAGTCTTACAGTTACAGACTGACCCCATAGCGGTTGGCAGATTCAGAGTCCCTAACCTTCCTATTGTTCGGCCTTTCTTAGTTTGTAACAAGTTCTTCTATCTTTCTCTGTCCACTTTTCTCGTCTTTAATCCCACTTCAAATTATTAAACAGTGCATATAAAAAAAATATGCAAGCAACACATCATACAAGAAAAAGTAATTACCAAAAGGATACATTCTCTCTTATAACAAATGCTAGGAATTATTTTTATTAATTCGGCTAATGTTCTAATCCAGGGGTGGACATCTTCAGTCTTCAAGGGCCCCCAACATGCCATGTACGGGGGATACCCCTGTTTCAGCACAGGTGACAATCAGTATTGAGCTGCCTGTGCTGAAGCAGGGATATCCCCAATACCTGGCATGTTAGTAGCCCTTGAGGACTGGGGTTGGTCCCTGTTCTAATCACTTCTCTCTAAGCCATTCAGACCAGAAAATGTACTCTTAAAAAGTTGAGACGATAACTCAGGCAGATTTCACACCCCTCGTTAGTATCTGAAAGGCTTTTTTTGTGTGGAAATGATAAACCCGAGCAATTACACCTTTGAAGTGGAATAACTAGTTATTTCATTAAATCTAAGAAGATGATACTTACTTTCCATCTTTAAAATATGTTTTCAGAGTGTCGCTAAAACTTTTGGAGTATTTTACAAATTCTTTCTTTTGGTGCTCAAGTGCCTGGAAACGAGAGACAGATAGAATATCACTGAGTAACCATGGCCAAAGAACTCGCACACCACTGAGAAGCCATCTGGCCGCAGTTTACGGAAGACGTTATAAGATCAGAGTTGGAGAGGAAAGTTTATACACACATTGTTGTCTTGGGGGTTAAAATGAGGATAGTAAACAGAAATCTAAATAACCAAGCCAAAAAAAATTAAATAACCAGTGTGTGTGTACGGCTTTATTTTTAGCTCGCCATCCAGGAACATGGCACTTTACTATACGTGACATATTACTGTATAGCACAATTGGAATAATTGGTTCAGACAAAATAGGAAAAAGGAGTCCCTGTCCCAAAGCACTTACAATCTAAGTGGTAAGTGGGGAGAACTTGGCGACAGAAGGAGGGTGTTCTGGTAAGGTCTAAAGTCAGTGCATCCGAGATGTATAGTATCAGCCAGCGGAGCTACCCATATGCTGCTGCGTTACAGAGGTGTGTTTTAAGAAAGGTCCTAAAAAAGGTGGAGAGCGTGCCAGTCGGATATTGAGGGGGAAGAACATTCAAGAGTTGTGGGGCAGCAAGTAGAAAGGTTTCAGGAGAACTTACCCTGCGGTTCTGGTACTGATACTTTTTGAAGACGTTGTTGACTGTGTCAAGAAGTTCCTTTATTGCACTTGCGATGTCTCTGTTATTAAATAAAAAGGATATTTAGATTACTATCTGGTCTCCATTTTTAAGGGGCGTCAATAAAATGTACTAGAATGTGTATTAAATGCACAGGCTTTTATATATAACTACAAGTTCAGTACTCAAGGGCCAATAAAAAGGTTTTCAGGGCTCCTTCAACAAAGTAATTTACTTGGCTCAAATGATCAGTAAGGCAACTAAAATCTGGCCAGCTGGTGGCCCCGGAGCACTGAGCTTTAATAATGTAATGCAAATGTGCTCGCTGTGACCTATAGCAGCAGTGTGTGGCAACGCAAAACAACTTAGCACAAGGTGTGTTCTAAGAGTTCCATCTCAGCTTCACATTGTAATAGAATATAAAAGCACATTCTGGAATGGAACCCAGGAGACGGGGTCAAAACAGGACAGATGTACAGAAATCTCTTACTTGATTGTCTGAAGGAACCTCACTCTGTCATTAATTTCATCAGGAATCTTGCTTAGAATTTGTTTAAGTGCCCGTGCTTTTTCATTCAGCTCCTGAAATTCTGGCTCTGGCCTTTCAATCATGTACTCTGAAAAAAAGCATACAAACACAAAGCCCAAATTATAGTTAACAGTGCTAATAATAATAATAATAATATAAATAATAATAAAAAACAAAACAAAAACAAAACAATAAAAAAAATTAAAAAAAAAAAAAATCACCCTACACTTAGCAGTACATGTAGATGACAAGTGTCACGGGCCCGGCGGTTCTGAGGGGGCCCAGCAAGCCTAGACAGGAAGTTGGACCGAGGTGGGACCCATCCCTTACTACCATCCGTCCTCCAGCCTGGGCCAACCTCTGTCTGCTCTACCGGGCCCACTGGAATTCCAGGTAATAAGGGCCCCGGCTTGTGCCTGGACCCACCCTCCAGCACATCACAACTACCCTTCAATATACATCAACATATTTGTATTATTTTTAATCGGATAAATAGGTTCGGCATTCCAAGTTTGGCTCACCTTCAACATCATCGGCAGCCATGCGCAAAAGAGACTCTGTAAAGTTGACTTGTACACTCTTCTTCTCCAGGATTTTTGTAATGATGTCTTGTGTGAGACCCGGATTCTCTTTTTCTGCCTAGGTTAGAAAAAAAACAAATCTTATACCACCCAGCGTGTAAAACGCAATTAATTAGTATTCACAATGTGTTTTTCTTCCCTAGCACGGCACAGAGTATATGGTGCCTGAGGTACAGGAAGATAAAAAGAAAACTAGCTCAAGGTCACAAGGAGAGTAGGCGCTGGGATATGAACTAGGTTCCCCCTCATTAGAGCAAGTTTTCTTACCTCTAAGGGATACATTCTATATAGTACTCGACCGAAAGTCTTCATAGATCTCACTGGGGATATTCAGCAGAAAACTGCATGAGAACTGTCACTTCGGCAGATCAAGAATAAGGCCCTAAGCATCTTACTACACAGCCCATCACTTCCTAGATTTATTGCAATAGCAGACCATGAATGTTCTTGTCAAGACGGCCTGAAACGTTGCATTAAAAACACAGACCGTTTATTTATTGAGCAAATAAAGTAACTAGAAAGACTGCTACGCACAACTGCTAATACATCACAAAACAAGTTATAAGTTACATTTCAGCAGATTCTGAGACCTTCAAACACCCTTAACTAAAAAAAAAAAAAAAGCTTTTGGGATGAGAGTTTAGAAACAAAACCTGATCCAGAGCCCAGAAAATGTGGAGTTATTATTACGTTATTTAAAAGTTACAATTCCACGCAGCCGAACCCCCCCCCCCCCAAAAAAAATCATTTGTAGAGAAGCTAATTGGCTTCACTAAACAAATCTAACCATGCTAAGCACATTCATGGCTTCAAGGAAAGGAGTTTGGAAGCACAAAAGGGAGCGACCCAAGGCAAGCTCGTTTTAACCCCCTCTGTCTGTCAGAGGGGCAAGCAAGTAGAACAAAAAAAAAAAATTCACAGTCCAAAACTGAATGATCAACTATGACTGATCACGGCAATTGAACTCAAGTTACTGCACGAAATACGCATTACTCTGCTTTCGCCATATTGAAATGGGTCCAGACGCAGTGAAGCGACAGGACTCAAAAAGGCAGAGAATTCCATCTCTGAAAACACTTGGTCGTGTGAACCACCCATGCAAAACAGAACTATGCAAAGCAGATCACAAAACAACCTGTTTAATGAGAATACGCATGTGGCATTGGTAATTGTAGTGGTTTATTGGCTTGCACCATCAACTGTTCCTTTGCCTTTAGAGAGCAAGTAAGGGGCCAGGAAGGGGGCTCTGCCTGTGCAAGCACATGCTAAACATACCGACACCAGACAAAAGAGAAGAAACCAGATACAAAATAAAAACAAAATCACGTCTCAGCTCAACAGGTGTACAAACTAACTTTAAACAATGATTTCAGAATACTTGTGTCAGATTTGGGCAAGAGACACCAATTACCCAGATATAACCCCTTAAAATAGGTCACTGCCTGTAGTATGTATTTATGTCTTTATTTACATAACACTTGACAGCGGTAATACACGTGACAATCATATAAACAACAAATAATACAAAACACATAATGGAAATAAGGGCTTCAGACATAAAAGTAACATTTAGGAAAAGGAGTCCCAGCTCTGAAGAGCTTACAATCTAATTGGTAGGTAGAACAGAGACAGTAGGAGGGCATCCTGGCAAGTACGTCTGCAAGGGGCCAAGCTTTATATATGAGGTGTATAGTATCAGACACGGAGCTACACATATGCTTCGTTAAGCAGGTGTGTTTTAACGTGGATCTTAAAAGGTGGATAGAGATTTTGCTAGTCTGATATTGAGGGGAAGGGCATTCCAGAGGTGTGGGACAGTGTGAGAAAGGTTTAAGGCGGTGTACTCCACTTTCATCCTAGCAGGGATTGCCCCTTTAAAGTGAGCCAATTCAAAACGATCACAGTTGTAGCGCGTGGGCACACAGGCAAAAGGAAATACGGCAATTGCCATTCAGCACCGTAAAGTTTAAATTAAAGAATAAATTAAAGAATAAATTTCCCCTCTTCGTATCCATTCTAGTATGGGCATTATAGCTGCCAGATGATGTACAACCTGCTATATATAAGAACAGCAGCATACAGAATGGTTCAAACTGCATTCCATATATACGTCTTATTTTACTCCCACTGATTAGCCACCTGTGCTGAAGCAGGGATATCCTGAGAACATGACCTATGAGTGGCCCTTGTGCCCACCCCTGGTGTAGAGGTTGAAGGCAGTCAAACTACAAGATTATTAAAAGTATGATTGATTGTGACAGTCAGCATCCAGAAGCAGACTGCAAATCTTCTACGTCTATACCAGCATGTAGGTCACCTTGGCAAATAAACAGAGGTGCAGAGTGTCGCACGAAACATCTTTAAATAATTACATTTGCATTCCAACTACAGTACTTGCTTCCCAGGTGAGAACACTTTGCAAGTAAAGTTTCAGGCCTGACCTTTTAAAGCAGTAACCTCTGCATACAACTTGGATATAAGTGAGCGCGCGGAATCCATCACCAGACAGAATTTGCCGAAATAGCATTAGGTGTTATTTGAGGACATAATAAAAAATGATAAACGTTAAGCTTGTGGGGCACATATGGGGTCTTCCCCTTCACCAAGATGATATTGGAGGAAGGGTTGGAGAACAAAGCAGAAGAGATTGAGGGAACAACTGCAATGCTGCAGTACTGAGAATATACACACTATAAGTCCAAAAATTCATTTACTAATTTATTATTATTAACGACTTTGCTGCCTGAGGGGTCATCACTTTGCAGAACAATGCGCTGCTCAGACAAACTATGGGGTTAAAAGCTATTACATTTCTTAGCACATCAGAGGCATTGACACTAGTGACCGGATTTAACAAACCATTATAGATATCATTTTTTTTTTTTAAAGGGACGGGGGGGGGGGGGGGGGGGGGGTGGGGGAGAAAGGAAAAATCCCCCCTTCGTGGGAAGTTGGGGTCTCCAGAGCTGCACTGCATTCATTTTATTTCCTGCACCCCGTTTGCCAAGATAAACACCTTGAAAAGGTGCTACGGCATCTCAATCTGGTTTCAAGGTCCCACAAAGGAAGCCACAAGGGATGACGTTCCAGCTTCCTATAGCCCTGTGAGACGGAGACCTTTAAACATCCATATTGTGTGGGCCGCCACGTATCTGGGGAAGCAGGGGGTCCCTCGGAGCTGAAATTAACGTGGTTCAGGTCCAGAGAACCCCCTGCTTCCCACATGCGAGATACAACACTTTAAAACCCCCACCTTCCCCAGCAGAAATGCTGCTTTAATGGAACAAATTAACTGCATCTGTATCAACAGTGACAAAGATAAGGCAGTGTAGGAATTTGCATAACACAAATTACCCTCCACATAATGATCATTTCATGTTAGCTCAACGCCTGCAGTACCAGTGGGAAACAAAGTGCGAGAAGGGATGATTTAACTGCTTTAATAACCACAAAACGGCATGTACACACGCTTTCCCATAGAAAATATCCAATAAAATTCAGCACTGAACCCAAAGCTCTTTGTCGTTATTGAAGCCCCTTACCTTTATGAATGCTGCCCGGAGTGTCTGAGCTGCTGAAAGATTTACACGTTCTAGCTGCAAGGGGAAATAAATAAATAAAATTAAAATACATATAGATTCATCAAGCCATATTATGCGTTTTTTCAAAGAGCTGCACAGAGGAGCATTCATCTACCCTTATCCAATTCAGTGAAAAACAGCTATTCCATTAGAATTAAGAACGAATACACTACATGTACATGGGTGTTTGTTTTTCTGTGTAGATGAAGTAAAGTAGGGTAGGAGCGATACCTTTAATAGCCAACTTGTGGTTAAAAACAAAAAACACTTTTTTTTTTAGGAGGCTGAAATAGCTTGTAGTTTATTTATACAGGATTATATCCCAGCAAGTCTGGATATACAGATGTGTGCGAGGGTGGGGATTCAGTAATATCTGATAAGGGATATTGGTACTCCATGACATTTTACCGGTCAGACTCTAATCAGTTAACGCAGGATCGAGTAACAGCGCCTCTTATTGGAGATGACACACCACACATTTAACTATGTTAATGTTCTAAGGCAGAAGTGGCCAAATCCAGTCCTCAAGGGCCACCAACAGGTCAGGTTAAGGAGATCCCTGCTTCAATACAGGTGGCTCAATCCTTGTGCTGAAGCAGGAATATCCTGAAAACCTGACCTGTTGGTGGCCCTCAAGGACTGGAGTTGCCCACCCCTGTGTCAAGGTCTAAAGTGCAAGATTTCCAAGGCTGAAGATCTCTATACAAAAAGCTGCCCTAAATTTTCCGAATACGTTTCGTTCACAGTGAAGTCCGACCTAAAGACCTGCATAGATCACATGAAAATCCTGCTCTGAACGCCAAATAAAAATCAGCCATGACCAAAGAACACACTGAAATCCCTTTTCGCAGTAGAGGTCAGAATCCAGCATTTCGGTCATTTTCCCTTTTTTGTGAACCGATTCGTGCAGCCTGAATTTGACCCACTTTTGTTTGTCACAGTTTCCTCAACAACTGCAATGCAGTTCTGAAAAGTACCAAGATCCTCAACTGCAGAGTTGCACTGCCTTATACCTTCAGGCACAGAAGGGGTTAATCACAGCCGCTATGTGCTAAAACAAGAGCTATCTTTAAGTGCTGAATGCAGCAACATGAAGAATATTACACCACAAGGCTTTAAAAACTAATGAAACCATGAACGTCTAAACAAATCTGCATCGTCTGTATTTCACAGACCTTTAGAGAAAAAGAAAGCAACTGTAGTTGATTTTGCAGCATCTGCATGTTTCAGTGTGTAAAAAGAAAACATTAAACCAAAAGCAGTGTGTCTAAATGATTTCCTATTGGACAGCTTCCCATACAGATGCACCAGCATTATGGTTTACCAGCTGCCCCAAGAATAACACAATGGCACTTCTGAAGCCCAACCTCTGGATGGACGCAAGTTGAAGGCACTGCAACGCACTGCACAAATTGAAGCAATCATTTCACACACAGTCCTTTATTCCTCGCACACCCCTCAGTGCTCATAAATCACTGTTAGCATCTCCGAAGACTCCATAAAAAGAAAAAAAAGGAAAAGCGCAGCAGAATTGCCCATAAAATGTGAGAAAAAATAAATAAAATAAAACCTTTATACACAGATAACAGAAAAGATTGTGGCTTTGTTTATAGGAAATGTTACGAGGCAACATTTGTATTTAACCTAAAACGACATATACTGCTGGCCTTGAGCAAGAGCCCACTAAATCTTTGCAAGATTTTACAAATGCTTCCCCCCCCCCCTTTTATGATGGGGATACATTGTGAAATAGTGCAGCATTTATCTGATAATTTATACTTTTTCTGGGGCCTTTTAAAAAACACAGCTCCCATTTCAAATGCTCTCAGAACTTGTTCATACAACTCTACCAGGATTACCTGAAAGCAGCAGTTTTTCAGATTATTAAGTGGTGTTTAACCTGCAGCTGACCCAGGTTAGGGATTACTGCTAACGTTGGAATCATTGCATCTTCCCATTATCATTATGAATCACTAAAATAAAACAGTGTGCATCAAACTATGTGGTATTTATTGATCCAAATTAGGTTTTCAGGTTGTAGACCAGTTCTCTCCCATAAAATAAACATGCTATTTACGACCTGTGTATAGGGAAACAGATTGTGACTACACATCTTTGTATCATTTATTTCCCGCTTAGATTGAAACAACAATACTCCACATAGAGCCTTCAAAATCGCATGAACTGCCACCGTTCATAGAAGTCTTCACAATAACTGTACATTTAGGTGCGAAAAGCAAATTTTCCCAAGTTAGCCATTAGCCTAAATCTCAAAAAAAGTCAAACGGGAAAATATTGCGCCCATCATCAATCCTCATGTTAGTGTTGGTACGGAATTTGATTTTATTACAATTTAAAAGGAACCTTAAGCACATTTTGTAAACAACGTAGCAATTTGCCTGGCTTCTGTCAGCATTTTATTACACATGAAGCAATGACATAACTTAAGTTGTTTGTTAATTACGTATCAATCTTTACTGAAACTCCGTCGTATGACCCAAACATGTCTATATGTAACAGGTCACGTTACCTATTCAATACTCCTTGCATGCCTGTGCTCCTTAAATAACCCATGAGCCACTTGGTTCTATAGGACTGTATATAAAATTAATTCAGCAATACCCCAGTCATACTAGATTTTTAGTATATTTATCAAACATCTTGCTTAGAAGAGAGAATAGGCAGGCAAGCCAAAAACAAATGCATGAATGCAGTTCTGAGGAAAAGGTTGAGAACTTGTAGTCAAATCCTAAATTTTGGCCTTGATTGTAGTGAAATATTAATTAGAAATGGAAATATGCTACGACTAAATATAGAAGATATACCAACCTCGTTAAAAACTGGGTACATAACAGCATAAAGGGGCATGGAAACCATAGAAGTGGTCTCTGTTTCATTCTTCATCTCTTCCATTGTCATCCTCATTCAAAAAAGCCCCGACTGTTAGAAAACGATGCTATGGAAGCCAGTTACTCTGCATTCAGTGTGGTCGGCCCCGTCTTTCTAACTTCAGTAAGAAATAATCCAATGTCACCTAAAAATGGGGGGGGGGGGGGGGAATGGAAATAAATTACACACAGAAAATTGGAAGATTACATTCACATATACCTCAAAATAGATTAACCTATAAACCAAGTTGGGAAATATATGTTGAACAAACCCGGAAAATATGCCATTTAAATATGTAAAATATATTCAAAGGAGTCGCTCTCTCCTCTAATCTGTCTTGCAAAAGCCCTACGTCAGGATCTGGATAAAAAAAAAAAAAAGTCATGCCCGAGTTAGGCATGATTTAAAAAGTTATTTCCCCTAAGGGAGCACAATGAATTGCGGAATTAATATCATTAAAGGCTTATTTGCACAGAATTTAGCATAACGGCCGTCAAAAAAACAAACAAAAAAAAAAGCCACGCCATACTTTTTACTGGAGTAAAACACTTCATGTCAAGTTATTTGTTTGAACGAATACTACGTTATGATTAACAGGAGTTAACGTTAAGTTAAACAGCCAACGGGGCTTAGGGAATCTGGGCCGAAGCTTGGCTAGAAGTCAACAAAAATAAGCTGCAACAATGTAATTCTTTTAAAGCTGAAACCGCCTCCTGCCCATTGTTTTGTAACCCTGAAGCTGAAAGGTGCGTTTTTCAGCTCAACGGACCTCCTGGTTTCCAAACTATTTCCCCTGTCGTCTCCAGGGGTAACAAATCGGCGATTTAAATGCCCCGCTTCATGCAGGCCCACCTATTGGCCTCTGTGAGGCACAGCATTTAAATACTGGTAAAGGTAGTGCTGGAACTTTCTCCCAAGTCTCCTGGTAGCCAGGCGGCCACCAGGCTGAAATTGGCGTGACTCGGCTCCAGAAAACTTAGTTTCCACCTAGGCAATACATATTTTTTTTTTTTTTTTTTACAAAAAGCAGGGGGAGTTGGTATGGGGTTTTAACTAAAAATTAGCCTTAATGTGTATGCACTCTACAGGAGATATACAAAGTGTAAAAAAAAGACAGATACTTATATTTTTCATCCTGAGAAGTTCATTGCTAATCACTGTGGTCACTGCTTCATCAAAAACCTGACCTTTCCCTCAGTGCTGCAGTCTAAATCATCTGGAGAAGGTGGGTGTGCAAATGGGCAGGTGTGCGCTCTTTCAAAAAGAGACCAAAGATTAGTGATGAATTCCACCTTACACAGTCATAAATGAGATCACAAATTGCACATTACTGCTACCCGAGAAGAAAGAATGTCCTGATTTTATTTGACATTTCAATGCCTTTAAATCTACATAACACCCATAAAGAGGGGGGGGGGGCAGCCTAATATATAAATGAATTGGAAATAGCTAAATAAAACGGACAGCAAAGAAGGCCACAGAGAACATCTTACTGCTGTATATCCTTATCTATAATTTACAATATATTTGCGCAATACTTTGCTTTAACCTGATGCTTTTCACATAACTTGGACACATATTAAGATTAGAATGGTTTGCACGGATATAACAGGTATTAGATGTTTAATTTTGCAAAGCTCTTTTTTTTTTTTAAAAGACTGTTTTAGGGGGGGATTTTAAAATATACCCATCTCAATAGGATGTAAAAATGAACAGAACACTTTCCAACCAAAAGTAAACTTTGTACAACAACAAAAAACACTCATAGATGCGTTTACCGCTACACTGCACTCACCTCTTAAATTTCAGGTAAGAAAAACCTCAAAATATTTGCTTTGCAAGTAAGATTTTTTTAAAAGTTTTTATTCCCAACTTAAATTGAAGGTGCATCATTAAAAAAAAAAAAAAAAAAAAAAAACATCAAAGGGATTTTGCTTTTTTTTTTTTATAACAATTTTTTTATTGGGCACAATCAGATATTGCAGTACATACAGGGGTGTCATGATCCCATGACAGTGATGGTTATTACAATCTGTGAGTGACCAAATAACAGTTTCCGTTCTCTTTAATGGGGGGAAATAGGGGGAGGGTAGAAAGAGGGGTGGAGGAGGGAGACATACAAGGGTAAGGGAAGGGGGGGAGGGGTGGGGAGGAGGGAGGGAGAGGCATCGAGGGAGCTCCCTCTCTTCCTCTCCCCCCCAGGAGCTGGGGGGGGGGAAGCGCGCGCCTGCCAACGCAGCCCATTTCGCTTGGGTCTATTTTGCTAACCAGGGGTCCCAAGTATTCAGGAACGGGGCATTTTCTTTTGGAGCATGGCTGTTAGTTTCTCCATAGTCATAACTTCCTTAATTCTCCTAATAACTGTCAGTCTCGAGGGGGCTTTAGTCTGTTTCCATGCGGCTGCTATGGAGCATCTGGCCGCCGTCAATATGGCTGTTATTAGTCTGGACATTGGAGGGGGCAGATCCTCTATTGGTTTGCTCAGCACCAGTGTCAGCGGATCCATGGGTAGGGACAGTCCCAAGATTTCGTGTGTGAGCTTCTGGATCATGGACCAGAATCTCTGGACATGACCAACAAATGTGGGCCATATCCCCCTTTTGACCACATCCCCGCCAGCACAGGTCAACCGCGCCGGGGTAGATCTGGCTCAGCCTAGCGGCAGTCGGGTACCACTGGAATAGGATTTTATAGATGTTTTCTTTTATTGTTGTGCAAACTGATGTTTTTGGGGCCTGCTCCCAGATCTCCTCCCAGTCCTCCAGATCTATTGGAAGACCTAGTTCCTCAGACCACCTTTGCATGTATCGGTGATTTGGTGGGGTGGAAGGCGACTCTAATCCTTTGTATATTTGAGAGATCAGGCCTTTTTGGTAGGTGTTTTTGGCACACAAAGTTTCGAATCTGGTTAGTTTAGGGAATTTGGAGGTTGAGGAGAGGGACATAAGGAAGTGCCGAACTTGCAGGTACTTAAACAGGTGGAAGCCCTGGATCTCGAATTTGTCCCTAAGCGCCTGGAAAGTAGCGATCTCATCTTTCTGCAGCAGATCGGCCACCATCCTAATATTGTGACTCTGAAATTGGTCAAATTAGCTTGGGGAAGACCCTGGTGGGAATTTGGGGTTCCCGAAGATGGAGGTGAGCTGTGAGGGGGATGCTACCAGACCATACTTCCCTTTGCATTTAAGCCATACTTCCCAAGTGCATCTCATTGCTCCCAGGGCAAACCTTGGCGGTTTGGCCCCGCTGCTGCCAGTGGACCACATTGCCACCTGGAAGGAGAGGGGGCGAGCGTAGTGAGACTATCTCTAGCCAAGAAGCTAAGGCCGGGTCGCAATTCCAAACTACAGCCTGCTTCAGCTGTGCTGCGAAATAGTATTTTGCTAGGTCGGGGACCCCCACACCTCCTCTCGCTCGACGAGAGCATCACTGACCGAGGGACTCTGAGCTTTTTATCGTTCCAAATGAATTGGAGAATTAGAGACTGCATGTTTTTAAGCGATGTTTGTGGGACCGGAATTGGGAGGGTTTGGAAATTATACAACAGTCTTGGGAGGACGTTCATTTTTACTGCCGTCATTCTCCCAAACCATGAAATTTGGTGACTTTTCCAGATTTCTAGGTCTTTTTTAATCTGACTAAATAAGGGGGGGGGGGGGGGGGTAGTTGTATTGGTGGGATTTTGCTTTTTAATACAATGTCTAATAGCCGTTCTTGACTTCGCAACATTGCCCCAAATGTATAATTTACCCATTAAAAAATCCATGATAAATTATGTATTACATTTTGATGCTTGCCAAAGCATAAGGCCTCGGCCATGTTAACTGCTTGCTTGCTGAAGCGTGCTGACGCGCGCTCCCGCTCAGCACTGAGCCCCTACAGTCGCAATTAGAGCAGCTTTAGCAGGGGCTCGCCTACGCAAGCGCGCGGAAGCGTAGGTCTTAGCAGATTTTAAAATTCCCCCGCATGCCAGCGCGACATGCCGGTCACGTGACCGGTTCGCCCAATGAGGGCGAACCAGCTCCATGATGCCACTGGCCTGCCCCCTGACGGCGCGCAGGGCAAGCAACCGCAAGGCCAGGGAAATCACCTGCTTTCCCTGCGCCTCAGCACGCAAGCGAAGAGCCTGGACGAGGCCTAAAGGTTAGCAACGAAACTTTTAAATAAAAAAAAACTTAAAAATTGGTTTTACGTGACTTACTGTAAGCCAATATCAAAACTAAGATGTCCTGGGGAGGAAAAAAAAAAAAAAGTTTGAGAAGTTAGAAAGGACGTAGGCTAGTAAATAGAAGTTCAGCATTTGATCCAAAAGTTCATGAAGTACCTGTTCTGGGAATTGTTATATCTACATCGATCGGAACAGATAAATTATCTGAGATTTTATGGAATTATATTGTACAAAACCCCATAAAAATTAGCAAATTACTTCAGTAAATATGAAGCAACAAATCCAGCATTCGTTCTTAGATATCTGCCTTAATACAGATCATTTGTAGATACTAGGATACAGCGTTCCCAGTGTACCGTGCTCAACTGCAGGAAATCTTTAAATGTCCATTTAGAATAATGCCTCTAATTGAGGAAAGCAGGGAAACACCACTCTCTGCAAGACATATGTGTAAAGGTGTCTCTGATTGTATCTCCTAAAATGTGGGGGAACTGTGTTATATTGGTGAGTGTCAGTAAAAAATCTCTGACCTCCCAGTAACACAATATGTAGTATCCCCCTGGAGAAAGGACAACAATGAATGAATACCAAAACCGTAATAAACGGATGGGTGTACTCACAGTAGAGAGAAGTCCTGTGTAGTGAGTCCCACGGCGTGCATCACGTTGGGAAAAGCAGCAACAAGATATCCTCACGGAAAGAACGGAGCACAGCAATTGCAGTAAGAAGGGGGCTAGATACCGCTATTAAAAATCCTTTATTCCATGGTAGACATCATGGCTGTGCTCCGTTCTTTCCGTGAGGATATCTTGTTAATACAGATCATGACATCAAGTAACCCAACCGGTCTCCATTAGAAAAGTGGGTGTGGTTGGAAGCAGAGAACCACGTACATGGGGTGCAGCTGGAAATTAGCCAGGAAATAGCTCGGTGTTACAAAATGTGAGCCTGCAGCATCAATGCACACACTGAAGAGAAACTACACTCGTTTTGACAGTATAAATGTGGGAAGAGCCTTCACAAGAAGGAACACCAGCCTGTCCATTTGTGGGGCACTAAACGAGAAACCTATATATCAATTTTAATATCCCATCATCGAACTGGAAAAATTTAAAATGAGGTGTACAAATATCTGAAGACATGCATCATTAAAGTATCCTCCACTACTCATCAAAACGATATGAGATAGTTAAATAAATCCTTTTTGTTTTAGGATTGACCAATATTTGCAGCTTAAGTAGTCATAACATTTCTTGTCCAGTCCCTATATAAAATGCTACAACATGATCCAAATGCATGATTGTGGATAAAGGTCATCACAATGTAATGATGGGAATGTTTATGTATTGTGTCTGTAAAACACATTCTCCCAATAGCATTCTGACTGCGACGGTGCTCGCCTTCAATCAGGAAGCGGACCAGCAGGGGTAAGGTAGGGATGCAAATAAACCGACCAGAGCCCCGGGACTAAGTCCTGTAAGAGTATCAGTAGTCAGTATGGAAGCAGGGCTGGAGGCAGAGTTACAAAGTCCAGGAGACAGGCAGAGATCAGTGCAGGTGGAATGCAGTGAGGTCAGGGTCACGGTCCAGGGTCAGCAACAGGGAAATACAGTGAACTGGGAAGCTACAGGGATAGGTACGACACAGCAATAGGCAAGCCACACGGAAGGCTCAGGAACTAGAGCCCAGAGTGGCCAGGAACACAACTAAACGTATACAATGATCGGACAGGAACTGGGAGTCACTGGCTGCTATTTAAGACCTGGAACAGGTGCATCCAATGACAGAGTTCATAGCAGTCAGATAAGGGCAGGTTCCAGCCAAAGCATGGACTGGAACCCTTACACTGACAAATGTATCCTGTTATATTTTAAAAAGGAAGACTATATAAATAATACATTTAAAAAAACAAACAAAAAAACGTTGTTTATAGACGACTACATCACCATTTGGATCAGGTATTAAGTTGTTATTTTTTTATTGAACAGTAGAATATGAATGTGACCACATTTGGGCTCTTGAAGTCTTCCTGAAATCTTTAGCTATTTACAGGTCAGATATTCTGCCATGAAAATCCACACCAAAAGAGCTCCTTCCACATCTACGTATTTCTAACTAATCTACAGGGCAAGGCACTTGGAAGGGGGTAAGATGTGAGAAAGAGTGTCTCAGTGAGTAAAAGACACTGACTTGAACTGAATTTGAAGCAGGGGAACCTGGTTCAATTCCCGGTGTTGGCTCATTGTGACCTTGGGCAAGTCACTTTATCTCCCTGTGCTTAGGCACCAAAAACATAGATTGTAAGCTCCATGGGGCAGGGGAAATGTCTCTAAAGCGCTACATAAAAACTAGCAGCGCTATACAAGAACATGTCATCATCATCATCATCTTTCAGTTGCTCCTAGATGTTGAACCCACTTGTAAATGTACATTCTGCAGAAATGGAAGGGAGAAATTGGATGATGGTGCTCTTGAGATTGAGGAATGGGAAATGATATGGGAGGCAGTAGTCACGAGTTCTATATGCACAACCTTGAAGGAAAACAGCCAGAAACAGCTGGTCCAGTGGTACTTGACCCCAGTCCAGTTTGCACACAATCCTGCTGTATCACCTCTATGCTTTTGGGGTTGTGGCCAAAATGGCTCCCTTTCACATACATGGCATCACAATCCTGCCCACCGACCATGCCAGTTTGGAGACAAATGTTTGCCCCGATTAGCTCAATGCTAGATGAGGATGTCGCTCCTGACTTGTGGTTTGCCTCGATGGGTAGGCCCACACCTGACCTACTTTGAATGTCAATCAAACTGGCAAACCAGATCCTCCTGCAACTAGGTGTGCAATAGCGGCCCCCTGGAGACAACAGAGTTCCCTATATTAACGCCATCAAGCACAAGGTGTGGTATGTGCTATTCATGCAGCGAATCACAGCCTTCATACGGGGCAATACCCACACACTTTCAGCAATATGGGGAACATGGCCGATTGCTGAAGGGGGTACAGGACCTTGATGCAGTTATTTGTGACGCATATCTCAGGTCCGATGAGGACCATGGTGGGTGATTCCTGGTAGAGTCAGAGGTGAGGAGACCTGTCTCCCCTCCCCCCTCCCCTACATAATACCAAATAATCATTACCTGTATGAAATTGTAATGTACTATGAATACTATTGTACCTATCCCTTTGTCTCCCCCCCCCCCACTAAATATGCTGAAAAATAAACAGATGTATATCCAGCACTGTCTAAATTCTAATAATCTGGGAGAAAACCATTGCCCGCTAAATAAGGCAGAGAGGGAGGAGGTTACAGATCCAGCTGTCAGTTAAATGGACACTTCATTCTTATAGTGCCAACTGATTTTTTACAAGTATATGAAAAGTTTCTGTTACTTACAGGAGTACACATTGTCAGCATCTATCAGAGTGAGATAATCAGTGGTTAAAGTGATAATGTGATAGTATGCCGTACTTTATCTAGTTTCAATTTTAGAAATGCGTAAACTATTTTATTTTAAAAATGATTCATCCTCTTTAATTTAATTTTTAACTGGGTGTAGAAAGCCCAGCCTATTACTATAAAAAAAAAAATACTCTATGTACAGCGTTGAAGCACAGCACGACTTAATAGATGGTGTACATTTTAATAGCCATCAAGGGAGAAAAGAAAATTCACATCTACTAGGAGTTGCAATACCTTCTATTAGATGAACATGACCGTTCTTGAGATTTCGTACATGGGAATCAAATGATTCACTCACTTTTCTATTCATCAGATGTTAAATTCACTGATACAGAGTGCCAGTAAAGATAACAATGTTGACAGATCACTTCTGGAACGGGTTACCCTAAAGCCACATACAGTATAAGAAAGTCTGATATCATAACCACTCAATTCTTAAGCAACCAAATCCGCAATTAATTCAGTTGACCAAAAATGTAAATGGTTTTAGGCGTACGCGTATCAATATCTTGAATACTTAATACATAAACTGTTGCATAAGAAATCCCTTTCCACACATCTCAAGTATATACTAGCGCAAGTAATATTACTTATTAAAAAGGTCCAGTCCAACGTCACAACATGCAAATTAACAACTTCATTAACATTTTACCAGTTTGCAAATTTAGGCCCCAACCACAAAAAGCACTACATGAAATCCCTGAATATAACAATATATATAAAAAAAATGTGTGACAGTCACAAGAGGTGCTGTAGACAAACACCCACACAAATATGTATAGGTTAACCTGCCAAGCCAGAGAAGCATTGGGGGATTTGACAAGGTGTTGGATCGGGCTGTAGAAGTGAGGGTAATCTGCACCGTTTTGGGGTGGTTTTAGAGCAAGGGTCTCAAACTCAGTCCTCAAGAGCCACCAAAGGCCGGTTTTTATGGATATTCCTGGTTCAGCACAGGTGCCTTAGTCAGTGCCTCATTCAGCCACCTGTGCTGAAGCAGGGATATCCATAAAAGCCGGCCTGTTGGTGGCCCTGGAGAACAGAGTTTGAGATCCCTGTCCTTAGAGTCACACTGACAAGTCAGGATAAGGTCACAAACAAGATAGGATTGGAGGGGAAGGAGAGAGGTCGGAGGAAGGGAGAGAAGAGAGGCCGGGGGAAGGGAGAGAAGAGGCCGGGGGAAGGGAGAGAAGAGAGGCCGGGGGAAGGGAGAGGAGCGAGGCCAGGGTGTAGCATTACTCAGCACACAGGGCAGGCCCGGGGGGAGCTGGCAGCGCAGTGACAGGCCGCCCCTGGGCCCAGCGGGTCACACCGCGGTAGGAAAAGCGGGGGGCTGAATATAACCGGAGCTACCTGCGGTCCGACGGAAGGTCGAGGCTTCCCCGACTGTGTACTACAGCCCGGTCCTGATTCACTGGCACCGGAAGTTCGTTATAGGAAGTGTCCGCTGTCCTCAAGCAGAAACAAGGCGTTGCCCGGAATCAGTCCGACTGAGTTTACCTTTCTGACGGGCAATTTTTCATGGGGGTACGACGGGAAGTGTAGTTCGCTAGAGCGCAGCGCTCGCTGCCTCTCGATGCGAAGAAAAACTACAACTCCCGGCGCGCTTAGCGAATGCACGGGCTTGGCGTGAGACGCCAGGCTGGTTATCCAATGGTAAACCAGGCCGCCGTGTGAGAGCCAATCAGCGTCGTTGACGTGGGCGGGCGCTAGGTGGGGGGGGGTGGAGCCTGCAGTCAGCAGCGAGAGTAGGTGGCGCAGCTTCATTACAGAGCAGCAGCTGGAGATGAAGCATCTTGGTCCTGAGGTAGGTGAGGGAGGGGGGTGCTCATTGTCATCAGTTCAATGACCATTCTCCATGCTGGTCTTAGTAACTGCAGGCATTGTTACTGCCATACTCTGCAGGTATTGTTACTGCCATACTCTGCAGGTAAGTGGGTTTTAATGGAAGGTATGCATGTTATTTATTATGGCAGTGGGGACCATTAATGCCATAATAACCAGTCCTATCTGAGGCTCCTTCTCCCTTGTCAGCCCTTCCCACCCAAACACCAGTGTGATGGCTGCATGTGAACTGATCTTTTCCACCATTGCGTTTGAATTAATGGCACTTGGTTTTATTTCTGGTGTTTCATGATTTCCTGGGGTCTCCATGAAGATCAGAGATTAGAAACAATAGATGCCATTCCATGTCAGTGGAGTTTCTTCTCTAGGGTGGAAATGCTCATACGTTGTCAATTTTAAAGGACCAATCCATACAATATCCTACATGGGTTTTTGGGTTAATCCCATTTTTTTTAAATTTAGTATTAGATTAATACAGGCGGTCCTCGGTTATCCACCGGAATCCGTTCTGGACGTAGCGTTGGATAGTGAAACCGTTGTAAAGTGAGCCCCCGTGTTAATCAGTGGCGGTGAGCGTTGGATAACGCTTTCCGGCGTCGAAAAACGGCCGATAGGGTTGCATTGTAAAGCGTTGGATATGCCATTCGTTATAAAGTGAAACGTTGGATAGCGAGGGCTACCTGTACTTGCAATTTTAAAAATAAATAATTAAACTCAACAGCTGAACACTTCATTTTTTATTTAACCCTGTCCAAAATATTGAACCATGTTTTTAACTTGTGGTTTGATTTAAAATAGTTGCTTTGACAAATCAAATTGCAAGGGGACAAGCAAAGGCTTGGATTTAGAAAAATGATATACATGGGCTGCTCTTTCTAAGAAAATGCGATATCACGTAAACTGGTATTCTATTCCTAAATCACAACTTGTTTTGCAGAAACGCCGTAGTTCTGGTCTCAGTTTCTCTCCCTTTTTTTATCAAGGGACCAGTGTTGCTGTCTTAGCCCAGTTGGGGCCAGATGAGATTTCTCTCCATTAGTGAGAAGCGCGAATCATATCCCACAAATTGTTGATCCCTTTTTTTATCAAGGTGCTCCCCTAAAATCTAAGATGCAGGTTTTCATCAACGAGACATTGGTATTTAACTTCATCTTCAGGGCAGTTACTCCCTGGCGTACAGCCTTGGTGGTATTAGGACAGGCTGAGCCACTGATTTGTCACCTGTGCTGAAGCAGGAATATCCTGAAAATATGACCCGTTGGTGACCCTGGAGGACTGGAATTGCCCACCCCTGTATTAGGAGGTATGGAATTTTTAAAATGTGCGTATAATTTAATGTACAAACCAAAAGTATCATTACTTGTTTTTTTTTTTTTAATTCCAAGGCTCTACTAAAACAAATACAGTAGTCATATATTTTGGACTTTTAATGCACATATGATGTAAACTGCTATACAATTCTCCCCCTCCCCCCCCAACATTTATTAAGATGTTATTGAATCAATTACAGTATCACTACATTTTAACACATTTGCACTCTGCTACACTGCATTCAAAATGCTAGGGGGCCCGTAGAAAGCTTTTACCTATGTACATATTTATTTATTTACAATTGGCTACCCATGCCCTCAGAAATTAGTCTTCCCTGGGGCATTCTAAGGCCTCGGCCATGCTCCCTGCTGGCGCGCTGAGGCGCAGGGAAAGCAGGTGCTTTCCCTGGCCTTGCGGTTGCATACCGCACGCGCCGACAGGGGGCGGGCGCCTCACTGGCCGGGGGCGGGCCAGTGACGTCACGGAGCTGGTTCACCCTCATTGGGCGAACCGCTCACGTGACCGGCCTGTCGCGCCGGCAAGCGGGGGAATTTTAAATTCCCCTAAGACCTGCGCTTCCGCAAGCGCGCGGAAGCGCAGGTGAGCCCCTACTAAAGCCGCTCTAATTGCGACTGTAGGGGCTCAGTGCTGAGTGGGAGCGCGCGTTAGTGCGCTTCCGCCAGCAAGCGGTAAACATGGCCGAGGCTTAAGAACCAGACTTCTCCATTTTTATTACCAGTTAGTAACAGTGTTACCGTGCTATAAATATTGATGTTGGCACCTTTTTTCCAATATAAATTGTTCTTGTGACTTATAACACTCAGGCTAGGTGTTTTAGTGTTTTAGTGTTTTTTTTTTTCATAATAAAGTGGCAACCATATTTTGGCTCTTTGTCAAAAAGACAAAATAAGCTGTGTGATGTAAAACACATTACTTTGAAGCAATATGCATTCCTATTTGCAGGTAGCAGGTGTGGCAGGCAGCATAGATCTGCTCGAGAAATGATTGGGGCATTAGTCTTGCTGTCAAAAGTGAATGAGTTTGTGTAATCCATCTAAATAAGAAGATAAGGATTTGTAAAGAGCTTTTATTTGATTAGAGCTCCAGTGTATGTTCCTGGAGTTGGACTACGCTCCCTGTAGCCACACACTTTGAATTGCCTCATCATTGCACGCACGTACAGTAGTTGGAGGCCTTGAGAACCAAACTAATACAAAATCTGGCTTGTAACCAAGAATTCATGTTGCGGTGAAGGATATTTTACATTTCCTGATGCTCTCTCTCTGCTTGCAGTTTTGCTCTGTCACATCCAATCATTTGAATGCTGCTTAGAAGTGTCAGGGTATTGCAGTATTCCGGTACTAAACTATATGTACGGTGTGTGCATCCAGACAAAGGAAAAGGGATTTGTTTAACCCTTTCACAGTTGGGGGTGCTTGTAACGCATTGCTTTAATCTACATAAACCTTACAATACAAAATAGAACCGTGATTCATAGTGATAAGAAAGTGTTTATCAACTATTCTGAATCGTGGTTACTTTTCCTGTTTGGTAAAGTAATAGTAATCATCATGACGTTTGTTTTTTGTTTTCCAGAATTGCTGTTGTACCTGGATTTCCCGTTTAGGGCAGGAGTGGCCAACTCCAGTCCTCAGGAGCCACTAACAGGGCAGGTTCTAAGGATATTTCTGCTTCAGCACAGGTGGCTCATTCATTGACTGAGCCACCTGTGCCGAAGCAGGGATATCCTTAGAGCCTGCCCTGTTCGTGGCACCTGAGGACTGGAGTTGGCCACTCCTGGTTTAGGGTTTCCCCAGAAATAATCCCCAATTATGATACAATAGCTGAGACCCAGTTGCACAGAGAAATAATTGTGACACCTGTTAGAAATTGAATATTCATGTTAACTTAATGTTGATTTACAAATACATTTCTTGCTGATCCTAACCTGTTTTGGTAAAGCAGGGAGTGACTGATGAGTTTGAAAACCCCACAATCCTGTCCTATAGGTAGAAACCATGTTCCAAGTTGTGTGTGTTGTTTTTTTGTTGAGATATATAGATATAGTTTCAAATCAACATACAATCCTTGCAGAACTACATGTGCCCACTCTTTGTCCGTGTTATGGACCCTGCTCAATGCAAGCCAAGTAAACCACTACAATTACCAATGCCACATGAGCGTTTTCATTAAACAGGTTGTTTTGTGATCTGCTTTGCATAGTTCTGTTTTGCATAGTACTGTTTTGCATGGGTGGTTCGCACGATCAAGTGTTTTCAGAGCTGGAATTCTCTGCTTTTGAGTCCCATCGCTTCACTGTGTCTCTGGCCCCATTTCAATTTGGCGAAAGCAGAGTAATGCGTATTTCAAGCAGTTTTTTAATTTAGTCCAATTGCCGTAATCTGTCATAGTTGACCATTCAGTTTTGGACTATGATTTTTAGCTCTACTTACATGCCCCTCTGGCAGACAAGGGGTTAAAAAGAGCCTGACTTGGTTCCCTCCCTTCTGTACTTTTATTAAACTCATTGCCTTGAAGCCATGACTGTGCTTAGCATTTGAGTTGGTGTCACATCAGTGGTGAGTGAATAGTAATATTTAAAGATGGTTTAACATTGTAAACTTTGCGATCATGCCGTTTTTCCCAAGAGAAACAAAATGCGTCTTTGGATGTATCTCTGTGATTCGATAAAAGCATAAGTATTGTTAATCGGTGACTGACTGGCTATATATTAAATAATGAATGTTGTGGAATGATCCCGATGAGAAACAAGTGGCCGGCAGAGCCTTGCAAACGGTGCAACAGGATTTATTGATGTGACTGTTGTTGATTTTTGAACTTGCTGAGCAATGTTCCTGGATAAAATATCATTATTTCCTGCTTTTATTTGGGGGAAATAATGTGATTGTTCTACTGTGTACATAAAGTGAAGGAATAGGAGCCAGAGTTCCTATGCAAGGCTGTTTTTTATGTGCCATTAAACGTTTTGTACCCAGCACATTGCAATTTTGGTCCCACAAATTTTTTCAAGGCATCTGCACCGCCATCCAAGCAACTTCTGTACTGTGTACATATGTTATCATCTTTAACTTAATTTTTCTATTCTGAAAAAAAATGTGTGCAAAAAAAGATACATTTTGTTAATCTAAAGTTGCATCCACCAACATGAATGCGGTGTATTATACAGGTATATGATTTGAACAAGACTTTTGTATTCTGTCTTTTTCCCTGTTGGTGCAGAGACGGCTGGAGGACATGGAAGTCAAAGTTTTAGGCTACTGTGTTTAGTCCACATTATATATTCAGGACTTCCATACGTAGCATGGAAGTGGTGTACAGTATACATATTTGTCACTTACTTTGTGTAGTACATGTAATAAATATATTGTTGTTGTTCACCATTCTTTTGTACGATCAGATCATAAAAGGAATAACTGCATTATTCATCCACGTTTTGCCTTCTTTCAAGGGTCTTTCTCACGAAGCATTAGGCCTGTTAAGTTGATGTACATACGGTTCCGCGGGCATCCCAAAAGGGTTCCATGAAATTTTCAGGTCATTTGAAAATTGTACCAAATAAAGAAGAATTTACAATGCATCTGATCTCAGACGTGCTATTGGAGAGGGTTGGGGTTCCTTACAATGCATCTTATCTCAGACGCGCTATTAGAGCGTATTGGGGTTTCTCAGAATTTCACAATCTTCTTATTATAAGGTACCTTAACCAAAAAAAGGTTGGAAACCACTGTACTAGAACATATGCCTTGTGGAACAGATAGATGAGAACTACCAAAGATCTTAACTACAGATGTCTGCAGAATAAATGTGCAAAGCAAACAATACTAGCAAAAGCTCAATATTACACAGACAATTTTTATTAGAATTAATCAAATCCAGCAAACTTCTGGAAGGTCAACAATATTTTCCAGCCTTCTATCATATATGTATATATGTATGCAAATACAACTGTATGCTCATCTGCATGTCTTAGGCAGGTCTACAACCCCGCCTGTCCCCATTATCACCCAGCATACAGCACTTCCACTGCAGCAAGGGATTCTGGGAAATGACATGCAAATGAGCACACAGTGTTACTTTTTGCCTCAAAAACCATTATATATATATCTCTCTCTATAACAAATCCCATTGATCTTGCAAATGTATACTTTGTGGGGTTGGCTACTTCCCTACTATCAAAGTGCAACTCTAACTACAATCATGAAGCTGAACCTGTGTTTCCCTATATCTCCACCCCCTCCCAACAGTGCTTACCATTTTCAATTTGTCCTAGTATCTGAAGAGGAGACACAGGCGCTCCAACATTAAATGCCCAATTTGGGCCTGACCTATTGCAGTCAATGTTCCCATGACTCGGTGCCATTGTCAAGCTGCTTGACAATTGCACCGAGAATCAGAATTTAATTTAGAAATGGTGGGTCCTTTTTATAAAGGCAATGAGAGAAACATTGGAATTAGAGGATACAGAAGAAGATACTAAGAAATCAAATAAATTATTTGGAACAAGGCAGAAGAAAACCAGATGTTTTCCAATTCATCAAGTAATCAAAGATATGATACAAATGGAATTGTCACAGCCGGATAGAAAACTGAATTTTCCCCGAAAATGTAACAGGGTGTATCCTTTTGTACAAGAGGAGGTATAATGCTGGGAAGTCAATCCAAAAATTGATGCAGCAATTTCCAGAGTTTCAAGAAAAACAACCATACCAGTCGAAGATGCAGCATCACTCAGACATAATGGATAGGAGAATGGAGAGTGTTTTGAAGAAAGCATATGTAGCAGCAGGTACAGCATGCAAACCAGCGATGGCAACGACATTGGTATCAATGCGGATATGGATTGCTAATATAGAAGAAGCATTGGAAAAGGGAGTCAAGAGAACTTCTATTTTAAAGGCATTGTCATAAATCAAATGGGCAGCCGGCTACGTAGCTGAAGCATCACTGGATGCGGTAAGACTGGCAGCCAGATCAATGGCTTATGCAGTAACGGCAAGAAGAGCGCTGTGCCTCACAGTGGATGGCGGACGCAGCATTCAAAAACTGCCTGTGTAATTTACCTTTTTGAAGGAGAATTTCTCTTTGGGAATAAATTGGGCGTCACTGGGCCAATAGCCCGCAAAGCGTCGACATCACGGCGCCGTGACATTGATGCTGCTTCGCTCTGATTGGAGGTTTTCAGCCGACAGCGCGCTCAGAAACGGGTTCTGCCGTCGGCTGAAAATCCCTGCGCCTCAGGACGCCTGCGGACGCTCACAGTAGCCCCCTCAAGACATCCTCATTGAGGATGACGGAGCTCAACGCAGAGCGTCCGCATGGCTCAGCACTGCTGGACGCAGCCTAAGAACTAGACTGTCTGTCCCTAGAGACCAGACGCAAAGTAAATTTTTCCTGTCTTCCCTTCAAATACTTTCTGGGCAAGCTACCCGCCTATCTGAACAAGCTCCGCACCCCTACCACATGCAGCACTTATCATCTGAGATCTTTCTCCAAAAGGCTGTTCATGGTTCCAAGGTTCAACAAAAAATCCGGTCGCTCTTTCTTCTCTTGCCATGCACCTCACATCTGGAACAATCTTCCTGAGACTCTCAACGCCACCTACAGAAGACTTCAGCTGTCTCAAATTTTAATGTTGTCTGTAACTGTCTTTAAATACACCCATAGCATTTGTATTGTCCCTAACTGTCCATGAAGTGTCAGTAAATATAACGTATAACGATGCATTGTCATTAGTCTATGCCCAGGACATACTGCTGTGGCCGAGTTTATTCGAGCATTTGCCCGTTCTCGGCCGCAGCAGTAACCTGGCGCGCGCCAGAGGGTGCCGGGCGCGCGCCGAAGACACGGAGGAGCGCCCTCCGATCGGGGCTTTCTCCCTCCCGCTGCCGGGTCTGCCGGGTCCCCCGGAACCCCCTGCCGCCGTCCCCCACATCGCAGGACACCAGGGCTCCCTCGGGGAGCCCTGGACGCGCGTGCAGGGGGTGCAGGCACCCTATGACGCGTGACCGCGCGTCGATGACGCGCGGCACGCCGAGGGAGTGCGGCTAGCATGCCGGGGCATCCCCAGGCTTGCGGAGCTAGCCGCACTCAAATAAAATGTGCCGCCTCTGTACTTGAAAATGAGAGGTAACTCTCAATGTATTTCCTGGTAAAACATTTTAAAAATGAGTAAATGTTCCTTTCTGTACAAATAATGCATGTAGCGCACTGCAATGGTATTTCATATTGCCTTTGCTTAAATAAGTGACTTTTTATTCATCATAATAATAGTGCCTGAAGTCGGCAAGAGCGTGTGTTTCTAAATGTGGTTAGACCCGTTTCGCATTGCTTGCAGAATATGTGGCATCTATGATCTTTAATTTGAGGAAATAGATTGCCATATTGTTTTAATTGCCATATTGTTTTAATTGCTAAAAACCTGTAATGCAGTGTCTGGCACATTTATTTTGTTTTCATAATGTAGTTGTTCTTTCTGCTCGATGGATTATAAGACCGGTACTATTTATTTCTTTTTATTGTACTCTGGGAGCAAACGCCAGACGCGCAGAGTGGTTTTGAAACACCGTGCCACAATACATTTTCATAATTTATATTCAGTGTGGGGTTTAAAAAAAATTTTTTGTAGCTGTCTATTTTATCCCACCAGCGGATTACTTTAACTGTTGGCATGTTTGTCTTACAAATAAGCAACACATTGATAAAATGATCATTTTGCTGCAATACCCAAGCAGATAACGGTTGGCTTACCTTGGGGGGGGGGGGGGGGGGGGGTGGCAGGGAAATTGACGGTTACCACACTATCATGGGTCTGCATATGCTGGGATTTTTTAGTGAAGGTCTCAACCTTTTATTGACATCTTGGATACCACATGTAAGTATGTTGGGTAAAAGTGACACGAACCTTGCAGTGCTTTTGTATAATGGGTAAATGACACACAGCCCATGATCTGCATGGTCCATCATTCATGGATTCTCTTTTGTTGGCATTTACAGTACAGGCATACCCCGGTTTATGGACACTCACTTTAAGTACACTCGCGAGTAAGTACATATCGCTCAATAGGCAAACGGCAGCTCACGCATGCGCCTGTCAGCACGTCCTGAACAGCAATACCAGCTCCCTACCTGTACCGAAGCTGTACGCAAGCGGGGAGACTATAGAGCCTGTTACAAATGCGTTATTTACATCAGTTATGCACGTATATGACGATTGCAGTACAGTACATGCATCGATAAGTGGGAAAAAAGGTAGTGCTTCACTTTAAGTACATTTTCGCTTTACATACATGCTCCGGTCCCATTGCGTACGTTAATGCGGGGTATGCCTGTATAAATACATTTCATACTTTATATATTTTTTTTCCTCATAACCCCCCACCACCACCACCTCTATTCATTTTCATGCTCTCAAACATGAAAAAAAGTGCTCATTTATTACCCTCTTACATAATATATGTTGATTAGCTGTGGCAGTTTATTTAATGTATGTATTTTAAACATATAAAGGTCATTTCACCAGCAGTAAATAGCCCCAGATTGTAATATGTTTGATTTAAAAAAATAGATATATATTCATTGTGTGGAGAGGTCTAATCACACTACCACTGGTATTATCATAAAGGTGGACTCTTGTCAAGACCATGTTTCAGCCCTTTAAAATGATTGTTTAGGGCTGTATTTGATTGTCTGCCCTATAATGCACCATTACATAAATACACTTCAAATATATCTGAATGTCTCTTCCTTTCATTGTTTTCTTGCTATGCATTAACTTTTTTTTTCTATGCCTTTTGGCGTCATCTGTAGGTTGCAACAATGCATCTCTTCAGCTTGCTCTCTCTGGTAGCTCTGCAAGCTGCAGCTTTCGGTACAAGTGTTCATGATGATACTATTACAGAGTTTTCAGTCAAGGTTTACCACGAACTGCGAGCCACAAATGAAGATGAGAACCTAGTCTTCTCGCCCCTGAGCATTGCAATGGCGGTGGGAATGGCGGAGCTGGGGGCTCGTGGTTCCACCCTGAAAGAGATCCGCCATACTATGGGATACAACAAACTGAAGAATGGTACTGTACACTCCATCAAGGTTTTTGTTATTCATAGTTTTAATATGTAGGGGGAACTGTTACCACACACCCCCTTCTTCCTTCCCAACAGAGCACCTGCAGGGTAAAAACAAAAGTAACTCCTCAAATAAATATAAATATATAGATATAGATCTATCTATCTATATCTCTCTCCGTGTTTTGGTTCCATAATGGAAAATAAGATAAGGCACAATCTTTAATTAAACATCTACTTGATTTTAAAGTGTCACTGCAATGTCAATGACTGTTATGCATCTTATATCTTAATTGCATGACCAAAACATTTTGAAAAGGCCATGCTAAATGTAGCTAAGCCAGGAGTGGCCAACTTCAGTCCTCAATGGCCACCAACAGGCCAGGTGTTGGTGATATCCCTGCTTCAGCACAGATGGCTGTCATTCTGACTGAGCCACCTGTGCTGAAGCAGGGATATCCTTAACTTGGCCTGTTGGTGGCCCTTGAGGACTGGAGTTTGCCAACCCTGAGCTAGGCAAACTGTTTTGGGGGCTTTGGATGTGAAAGAACTTTATTACACCAGTGTGATTCGGGGAATCGGTACCTGTTCTTACACACATGGACTGAGAGGAGAAGGAGAAATCACGGATTTCCTCAGGAATGTCTTCAAGGTTGGGGACATTGGTTTTGTTGAATCACAGCTCTCATAAATGTATAGGACCTCGGATATAGTACAGACGCGCATGACGTCACGCACACCTGAACTTGCCGAGGTCTGCGACATGCCAGGGGGCGTGCTCATGGCATCACGTGAGCGGTTTTGCCCTCTATGGCCACGATCATTGCCTTACGGCATTTTGATTGTAGCGCTCATGCGATCTCCTTTACCAAGGACATAGCCTAAGTTTAGGGTAGTCGGGGACATTTTGTAAACAAGTATCTAATGCATAAATGATGCAATTTTACTTAATTACTTTCCTAATTGGATAGCAGACCCCTTGGTCATCAAAAATATCTTTACCGAGCTTTATGGATTCACTGTTTTCTTTCTTGGTGTCCCTTCTGGTTTTGTTTTAAGTAACAATATCAATGTCAAAATTGTATTTTTATTTTCACCACCTACATCTTGCATTATTTGCTTTCTTTCTAAAGCATTAAAACTAGAGACATCTTATTGTGTTTTTTCTCCCGGTGAAATATATTTTATAAATACTGTATGTAGCCATACTTGCTTTTTATCTGTCAATTGCCCAATCTCGTTGACCAATGTTGATTGACGCGGTCTGTGTCTTTAATGTCTGTCATTGTTCTTTGCTTTTTTTTCCCCCCTCTGCAAAGGTGAAGAATTTTCTATGTTAAAGGATCTTTCCAGCATGATGACAGCCAAAGAGAGACATTACGCGTTGGACATCGCCAATGCCCTGTACTTACAAAATGGATTTCATATCAGTGACAAGTTCGTACAGTTGATGAAAAAATATTTCAAGGCAGAAGTAGAAAATGTAGACTTCAGTCAAGGTTCAACAGTAGCAAATCGCATCAATATGTGGGTGGAAAATCACACCAATAGTATGTTATCTTCAGTTCAGAATTATTTTCCATTACATTTCCACTCAACAAAAACTAGTTATTAAATAACTAGCAATATAAAAAAAATTAGTATCAACTCTTCTATTCAGGTGTCAATGTAAAACTTTAATTTTGAATGGTTTTATACTACTTTGACATTTTGTAAGAAGAAAATGACATCCCCATAAAAAACCTACGATTCAGTGTATATTGTACATATTGAGCTACAGTAAATGTCCAGTGTTGTGAACAATGTCCAATGCTTTGTTTTTTATTGTTTACTTGCAGAGCAAAACATTAGATCGCTAGATATCCATCATTCAGGGGGGGGACAAGAATATATTATACTTAGGAGCCAGGCAGAATTTTTAGGAGCCCACGTTTTCGGTGGTGAGGGGGGCGTTCCTGCACAGTGACGCACGAACCCCTCCCCACCAATCCCGTTTTCCCACCAACTATCCAGAATGCTTCTGCCTCACTCCTACCCTCCAACAAGGTAACTGCAGGGACATAGTCCCGAAGCCCTGCCCCGTGCCGGACTTTAGCAAAGCCATGCGGACTGACCTGTCAGTCATGGCCAGCATCAGCACTCCCAGTTACACATTGCGCTCAAATTGATAAGGTGTGATTAAGTGCGGTCTCTGTGGTGACAGGTCAGTCAGCACTGATGGCACAGAAAATGTAGACACTGGCACCCGGGATTTTTCCATCCCTGATAGAGAGATAACTATACAGCCTTCTTTTTTTTTTTTTTTTTGAATAAAAGTCCTCTGAAAATGGGTGAACTGGTTCCTTGATTTATTCCTATCTAACAGACCGTATTCAGGATCTTTTCTCATCGGAAGACTTCAATGAGTTGACCAAGTTGGTTCTGGTCAATGCGGTCTACTTTAAGGGTAACTGGAAGTCACAGTTCCGGCCAGAGAACACCAGGACCTTCTCCTTCACTAAAGATGATGAAAGTGAAGTGCAAATTCCAATGATGTACCAAAAGGGAGAATTTTACTATGGTGAGTAAAATAAATAGTTCACCCTGTTTGATGCTTTAGGGATCCCACATTTATTGATCAGCCCCTTTAATATTTATTGATGATAACTTGGCTGTTTTTAAATTCTGCATCTGCAGTGTAAGAATGGTCTAGGTGAAAGTGCTTTGTATTCATAATTATAGTTAATATTAACAAAACATACACTTGATAACTTTTGGTATTGACCGTTTCTCGCTCCTTAAATGGCAGAGGGGTTTATAATAAAGCTTAATGGCAGATGAGAACCCCCTGGCCCATTTTGTTCTGCAAGTCAAGGAAGGATAAACTTAGAAAAGACACATTTTAGCAGATTATTTAGAGAAGAAAAAATGACTAGTTTGTTAATTGAGAGCTTTTATAATCTAATCAGCACTCTGTAATTTGTTTTAATCTTGCGACTCCTGCTGGATATTTATTTTGTTTTGTATGAAGTAAGCGGAAGGTACATCACAAACCGGTGCCTTAATCTTTCTAGTAGTTATCTCACTAGTCTATGATCTGGATATTACTGACCAGGAAATGAATAGCAACCTCTGTAAGCATTGAAGGCCAAACATGACACACAACCACCGGCCTGTTCTGTTTCGGAGAGGAAATATGCACACAATACCGCAGAGCACAAATCTGAGATAAACCAGGTAGATTATAAATCAGTTGAACAGTTTTATTTAATAAAGATAAGAAAATAAATCCTGGTGGAAAAACACCAGCTGCAGCCAGACAGCTGTAAACTCCGAGATGGTCTCCATGCCTGGTGCGTACATGACTTCTCTATGGTGACATTGAAAGATTATAGCACAGGTGTGATCATCAAATGACCTTCAGTGGCTTTGGAAACTATACATTTATTTATTTATTTTCCCTTTGGCAAACAAGCAGAAATGTCAGCACAGTTACTAGACTATTAGTTTCAAAATGTGATGAGCACATCGCACATTATGTATAGTATCTAATCGAAACAATGCTCTGGGTCCATGAATCCAGCCTCTGGGTTCTGCACAATATAACGATGTTCCCATTTACAGCAGCTCTGCATTGCGTTTTTGTTTTCTGGTTTAAAGCTGCAGTTCAGTCAATATCCTGCATGTTTGTTTTTTGTATTAAAGCAGTTCTGTAGTAAGAAAAAATACTTTTAGCATTTTCTGTTTTTAAAAAAACAACTTTGAAAGACCAATTTTCTTGTATTCTATTTTAACAGCCATTTGCTAAGGCACTGCCCCTTCATGTCCTGTCACAAGCTCTGGCACACCCCTTTGTCAGCACTGCCCTCCCTCTAGCACTTGTCAGTGCAGGAATGCTCATGAATATTCATGAGCTTCCACTGCCAGTCAAGCAGATTATAGACAAATGCCAGCTTTTAATATGTCACCAAATTTCGACCTATCAATACATGGAAAACGAATTGAGCTGCAGCTATACAGTTCTTTAGGTAATTAGAGATTGCCCACATGAAACTATTGAAGTAAAAAAATAAATGTAAAAAAAAAAAAAAAAAAAGACAACTGCAGCTTTAAAGCAGGGAGTCTTCAGTGCTGATCTGTTCAGCCCCAGGGACAACTTGCTTCCAGTGATGCTAACCTCTGTAGGGGAGCCGGTGTCTCTGCAGCCAGGGAACCTGTGCATCTAACACAATGGTGGCTTTTAAATGTCACACGGGCCGTTCGGAAGCAGTGACATGATCCGGCGCGGTTTTCTACTGGCCAGCGTGACCGGAACATATAAACTGCACAGAGATACCGGCACCCCATACAGAGGCTAGGTTCTCGAAGCAGAGGGTCCCAGAAGCTGAAATTAACACTGTTCAACTCCAGGGACCCCCTGCTTCAAACCCAAATAAAACAACAACAAAAAAAATGCAATGCTGCATGTATTGTGGCCTTAAGTCTATGGTACATGCAGCAGGTTTTGTACGAGACTGGCCTAGCATTAGGAACAGTTGCAGAGTGATCCATTTTCTGGATATGTATGGTTGTCCTTGTAGGTGTATTGTCCGAATCCATGCTTTATCTAAGACTTCTGTTATTTGCCAGTGGAAGATCATTTATTTAGGTCCTTTTTCATTGATTTTTGAAGTTCACTGTAGACGTTCTAGCTTCAAGTTATGAGCATCTCTTATTCGAGAATTTGGTAATTATTTCCAAAGTTGTCCACCCACTCACTATGTTGTGAGATCGCAGTTTACTACATGCTAATGCCTTTGTAATGCAATAAAATATTAATATTGAGAATGTTCTTTGTCAAAAGTTCCGGGGAAGAACTTGTAATTCACACACACAATACTGGCCAGGTAGAACTTGGACAACAATAATGTGACCTGAAGCAGCCAAGTTATAACAAGGAGACAAATATTTTAACAAAATTAGACTTTAGAAGAGTACATGCGCCTTCTTTTTTGGTATGCATGTGTCCTCTGGTTAACCATTCTTTAATATTTAGCATTTTGTTGCAGGGGAATTTAGTGATGGATCTAATGAGGCAGGTGGAGTCTACCAAGTCCTGGAAATGCCATATGAAGGGGAGGAATTAAGCTTGATGATCGTTCTTTCCAGACAGGAAGTTCCATTGGCTACACTTGAACCTTTGGTCAAAGCCTCTCTGATTGAAGACTGGGCTAACTCTGTGAAAAAGCAAAAAGTGGAAGTTTACCTGCCAAGGTACGCGTCGTGTTGAAGCTCTCGTGGTTCTTTCAGTAACCTTGTTTGCAGGAGTAGCGCATGCTGCCTTGTGTCTTCTTTTTCACCTTCCGTCGGCAGTGGACAACTCCAGCTCTCGAGGTCCACCAACAGGTTGGGTTTTTGTAATATCCCTGCTTCAGTGCATATGGCTCAGTCAATGTCTGTGGCACCTGTGCTGAAGCAGGGATAACCTGACCTATTTGCTTGCCCTATAGGACAGGAGTTGCCCACACGTCCTTAGATGGAAGGCAACTGCCATGGTCACACATTTGTGCTTGTTGTAATGCACCATAACATGATGACATTTTCCCATGTACTTTCCCTAGCTGAGAACTGAAGGAATACATTTGTAACCCTGTATTAACATAACAATCCATGTCACTGAAATTCCTGTGTGGCAGCCATTGTTTTAGATTTCTTCTGGGGTATCAGAGTGGTGACACATGCAATGCACGCTGCTCTGGAACTGAAACACTGAAAGCCTCAAATCTTCTCGTTATTTTAGATGAGAGCTTTGCTAAAAAAGATGAGCACTTGGAGATCATTATTTTGCTGTATACTATGCAGGGTGCTTCTCTTTGCTTTAGTAACCCAACTTTTTTCACTGTTTTTCATGGCAATGGCTGTTATATTCTGTAATATATCCATGACAGCAGTAAGTCACTGAACCGTTTGTCAGCTGAGCAGGTTTTGTCAGGAATACTCTTGGTTTCTGAGGGATGTGTAGTAAAAGACAGTCGATATCAGAGGGTCTTAAAACAGCAATACTACATCCCCCCTCCCCTTCCGTATCTGTATATGTACAGCATGTGGCAATGTATAATTCTACATTCTTACCGAAACTGGCAATAATTTGGTGCTCCTGATATAAATCTGTCAAAAATCATTATGGCTTGACTAACATAATAGCTGCTTCAGTCAATGTAACTCAGCAGCTACAATGTATCCTTTTATTACTACAATAACATCTATTGTTACATTTTACAGCTCAAACTGCTGGGAATATTGGCAACAAAGTATTACAAACAGGAACTGGTTGCAAAGATCTTGCACTGCTGGGGAGGTGGGCTAAAAATCCGCTACACAAATCAAAGGATGCTTTATTAGAAATTGAGTTTAATAATAATTTTTATTTATATGAATACAGTAATTATAATCTAATACTACAGAACAGATTTAAAAAAAAAATGATTTCACATGTTTTGCTGCTTTTTAAGTACATGACTTATTGGAGACTGTGGAGCATACCTTACGTGTAATATCTATTTGCTGTGTTTAGTAGAGACTTACAAGAAAGAGCTGTGCTTAGAAATCCTATAATTTGGCACATAGCTGCTCCAACAGAGGGCTTCCCAGAAAGACGAATCCTACTTGGTAAATAGCATAAGCCATCAATGACTGATGTAGCATCTGTCGACAGGTTGGTGAATGCATAAACCATCTACGGAGAGTCCCCTTACATCAGTAAAAGGAAACGGATGCCTAGAAAATATGGATGTACTGCATCAGCGAATTACCTTGGGGACAAAGGAATATGTGTGAAATGAGTATTTGATAATACTATCATTATATTGATATCCATGGCTACTTTTCATGGAGTATAAATGGCCATAAGGGATCACAATTTATTAGGATTTAATAGAATAGAGAACATGTTGTTCTATGTTGGGTTTTTTATTTTTTTATTTATTTCTCTACAATTAAATGGGAAGATATGATTTGTTTTACAGCTCTAAAAAATATGGAAAGGTGTGTGTGTGTGTGTCACCTCTTCAGTGATTGTCTGCAGGTAATTCGTTTCGGAGCAACGTTAACAATATGGTTTGTGGCAATCCAAATCGTGTTCTGCACCTAAAGAATTGCATTACCCAATAGCTCCACTGATGACTGATTTTCTTTAAAAGTCTCCCACGTTTTTATATTAACCCAGTTTTGGACTTTTAAACCTTTTGGTATTGCGTCCTTGCTGTTTTCTTTAGATTAATGTTCATGCCTTTTTTGGGGGAGGGGGGCGGGGGGGTTGTACAAACGATTATCTGTAATATATGTAACATTTTTATTAACCTCACGGGTATTCAATGTTCTCTGCTACCTTTCACATGGCTCTTCTTATGAAGTTCAAGGTTTCTGCATTGGATCCCATCAATAAAAAAGGTTTAAACAATTCAGTTGCTGGTACGAAGAGCGTGCCCCTTTTGCTTTATATCAACATGATATACAGGCTTGTGTAGGAAAACAAGATTGAAATTTGATGTAGTGATTCAGTAATTTCCCTACTTAGGTTTGTGAGATTAACGGCTGGTAAAAGTGCTGGCTTTTGATTAAAATGCAGAAGCGGTGTCGAGTTTTATCAAAGCACTAAATAAACACTATAAATATTTATATCTACTGACGCGAGTAGACCTGCTATGAAGTGTAGCGTGCAGATAATGTCCACTGAGAAATGAAAAGCTAAGGCACAAGAGTGATCACTTCTATTTCCCCTAATCCTTGCCAGCCAGAGAATTCCAATTTCTCCAAGTTTAAAAATAACAAGCCCGGCAGAGTACTTGGGAGGCTGTAGTAAAGTGAATGTACTTGCCAGTGTGAGAAAGTCTCGACTATATCTGTAAGGCACAGTTTGTTTTCAACACAATAAGCAAATTATGCAAAAAAAACAATTTAAAGCCATGCATGGGTATCTAGGAAAGAACTCTTGGGTTTCTAATATTGCAGTGATGTGGGTTTGGTTCTTGATGGTTGAGAGTGAATTTATAATGACATGGTGTCGCAGTGCTATGTTACATATTTTACCAAAACGGAAGCATAATGGGTTTCATAGTAATTAAGTAGGAACATTTATAGAAGAATACGTGTTGGGACAAGCGCTTTCCTGAAACCATGCCAAATAGCTAATCATCCAATAAAGTGTGTGTGTGTGTGTGTGTGTGTGTGTGTGTGTGTGTGTGTCCTGCACTGTTTAAGAAGTACCCATGAAGACTAATTCCTTTTTAGTTTTGAGGTTATCAACACTTGCATACATTGCAGCATGTTCACTTTTATAGAAAGATTTGCTAACATGAACTACTGCTTGTGTGTATATTTTTAGTGTGTGTGTGTCTCATACAGCATATAAAAATATCACTTGTGAGCACATTCACATGACTCAGACAAGTCTGCAGCCCTTCCTTTTCCCATTATCTCCTAGCATACAATGTTTCCACAGCAGCCAGGTATTCTAGGAAATGACATGCAAATAAACAGTGTCACCCTTTTTGCTTCATTTGAACATGGACCTTATGCAGCTTATCCCTGCTGCATTAGGCTAAGGCCCCGCTCCCTCAGTCAGCGCACCCGCACTGCAGACAGGCGGGGCGCTGACAGACACAGACCGCGATACGCGGTCTGTAGGGAGCCGGAGGTGGGTGGGAGGGGGCGTGGCTTGAGCGGAGGGACCCGCTACTCCCCCCCTCCCTCCCTCCACGGACTCGGGCTGCAGCTGGAAGGTAAGCAAAAGCAACACACACACCCTCCCTACCTTGCTTCCTGACAGCTCCCGCTCCCGCCCCCACCGCTGATTGGCTCATCAGCGCACCACGTGACGTGTCGCCGCTCGGGATCACAATTTTCTTGCATCCCCTGGCGGCTGACGCGTCACAGCGCGTAGTGAGCCAGCAGCGAGGGGGGACTGGGACCGGCTCAGGAGGATTCCCCTGCTAGTGGGGAACGCTCACGCGGCCGCCCGCGCCGCTGGGCGCAGCGGGTCCCAGCCCTTGCACCGCTTTTGAAGCACAGCCTGTGTTAAACAAGTGCATAGGCGGTAAACCTAATCACAGACAGCTGTTTCAACATTGTGGGTCTCGGTGTGAGGCTGGTTATATTGGCTTTGTAATGTGAAGCTGGGATAGGTTTCAACCACACATTAAAAAAAGTTATGGTGGGCCAAAAAAGTGAAGACAGCCCTCCACAATAGCATACAGCAAAATAAAATATCACTTGTTATCACATTCACGTCTGACTGGTCTGCAATCCTACTTTTCACCATTATCTTTTAGCATTCAGCGCTTCCACTGCAACTAGGGATTCTGGGTTTGGGGCAGTCTGTGAGCGATTTAAGGTGGGAGAGGGCTCTAGATACAAAGGGGATGGAGAGAAGACCTTGAGCGGAACGCAAGAGTCGGGATGGTGCATAACGAGAAATTAGGGCTGAGATGTAAGGAGGGGCAGAAGAGTGTAAAGCTTTAAAAATGATGAGGAGAATTGAGTGTGAGATGCGGGATTTGATAGGCCAGGAGGGGAGACGCTGAGACAGATTTAGGAAAGAGTAGAGTGATTCTGGCAGCAGTGTTTAGGATAGATTGTAGGGGAGACAGGTGAGAGGCAGGAAGGCCGGACAGCAGGAGGTTACAGTAATCGAGACGTGAGAGAATGAGGGCCTGTGTCAGAGTTTTAGCAGTTGAGTAACAGATGAAAGGGCGTATATGTGTGCGGAGGAAAAAGCGACCGGTTTTACATACGTTTTGAATGTGAGAGAAGAGTTGAGCGTGACCCCTAGGCAGCGTGCTTGCGCTACTGGGTGTATGACAGAACTTCCAACAGTAATGTGTAAAGAGGTAGTGGGGCCAGGTTTGGGATGACATATGAGGAGCTCTGTTTTTGACATGTTGAGTTTAAGTCGGCAGAGGGCCATCCAGGATGATGATATGTATATGTTCCGAATGTATATGTGCAAATGAGCATCGTGTGTCGCCTTTTGCTTCAAATCCATTTGAACATTTATAACATGTTTTTGTTTCATCTAAATATCTAATGGTTCATCTTCCATTGGTACATGTCTACTGTTAAAGTATTACGTTTTATTTACAACTGCTTAATACGCCTGTTTTTATAGGTTCAAAGTAGAAGAAGTAGTTAATCTAAAGGACACATTGAGGCGACTTGGCATCACGGAGATATTCTCTAGACAAGCGGATCTCTCTGCGATATCCGGTAAGACCGTTCTGTCCTATATCCCTCCTAATTCTGTGCTTTCCATGTGATTTCTCTCATTTTGTTTTTATTACTATTATGTAATATATTATTAATAGCCTACTTGCAATGTGGTGTTTTTTTTTTTTTTGTTTTTTTTTATCTATATTTTTTCTAAATATACCTGCATATTCAGTGTGCATAAAAGGATCTCGAAGTATAAGTTCAGCAATGGTTTACATATAACTAAGTACTTTGTGATTTTAATTTAAGCAAAACATGCTGTTTTTTTTTTTAAGTCTCCTCAAATAAAAATATCACTTGTGAGCACATTCACGCTTGGACAAGTCTGCAACCCTTTTCACTATTATCTCTTTGCATACAATGCTTTCACTGCAGCTAGGGATTCTGGGTAATGACATGCAAATGAGCACACTGCCTCACCTTTTGCTTATGATCCATTTTAACATGGAGCCCTGTAAGCTTATGCCTGCCATATTGCACAGCCTGGGTTATAGACGTGCGTTGCCAGAAAATCTCACCGACAGGTGTTTCAACCTTTTGTGTGTGTGTTTTATTTTTATTTATTTTTTTATATGAAGAAAATATATTAAGATCGCTTTAGTGTTGGGCATGTTGTGGAACCTTTACCATTAAAAATAGAAATATTAAATATTTCTAAAATGTTGTCAGATTCTATAATTGCATACTATAACATTTGTGTGTTTGTGTTTTTTGTTTTTTTTATAACCGGGGCACCCTGCTTGGCTGAATTGCACTTATGTTTTCTCTCCCCCACCCAGTTCCTGAGATACCGGTGAAGTTACTGGCATTATTTCCGAACTATGTTGTGGCTTCTTTTTGGCCTGAGTTTTGGCAGCTGTTTTGTTTCTAATTAGACATACACAATGTCTGCAAGACCTACCTTGGCATGGTTGGCAGGCTTGTTCTGTTTTGGCCAAAAGATTGAACTACAGTAATTGACCCAAACTTAGGAGAATAGTAAGCTATAGTCATGAACTAAATAATGTGTTGTACTGGGTGTGCCTTGGGGCTGTGGTTACCATTGCACATGTGAGGGCGTTTGGTTTCTTCTGCAGGAGGTTTTAACCTCTGTGAATTCACCAGTAAGTATCTTGATAACTATCGGATGTGCAAATGGGTTTGGTTTATTTTCATAGTCATTCGCTTTACCTATGCACACGGTTCATGGGGTTTAATGTGGGTGGTAATGGGTTTTTGCATGTCGAGGCTTGGGTGGATGTGGTCATGTAGAACCGTAACCATGTTTAAACTTCTCAAGCAGTCAAGTGTATAATAATGTTTGTGTTTGTCCCACTAGACAACAAGGATCTTTGTGTGGATAAAGTGGTCCACAAGTCTTTCCTAGAGATTAATGAAGAAGGGTCTGAAGCTGCCGCAGCCTCCGGTACAGAATATTGTCCTTGGTTATGTAAATAATGGTCGAGCCATAGTGGGTAACACCCTTGGATAGGCTGTATGATGCCTTTTGCACCACTTGGTAAATCAGGCCCTTGGAAAACGTCTCAATTTAAAAAGGCTCATGAGAAATGCAAGCGGTTTAATTTGATAAACTTCTTTGCTCACTAACCAAATTACTCACTCGTGTTTTATTATATAAAATGGGTATACATTCTTAGAATACTTGTCATTTAAGTTTCGTTGGGTATAAAACGAATGTTGTACTTCAAAATGAAAGGTTCTTTAAATGACTGTCCAAATTGAAATCCATTGTTACATAAATTGCATTCTGTGTCTGATAGATTAATGTTCTGCCCTAGGTGTCTCATGTTTATTGGGTGTATTGTGGGTTTTTTTCTTTTCTAGGAATGATTGCAAGTAGTAGAATGGCAGTGCTGTATCCTCAGGTTATTGTTGATCATCCATTCTTCTTCTTGATTAGAAGCCGGAAAACTGGTGAGTGGTTTTTAACATCTCGGTGTGTTACCATCGATAATGCAGTTACATAGGTTAAAAAAATGACATGTCCAAATTCAAGCTGTGTTAAATTTAGAAGACAGATACTTATCCTATCTTTATATTTACAGTATATAGATCCAAAGGAAGGCAAACAAAAATCCTCAGTGAAATATCATCCAATGATCTCATAAGGGAAAAAATTAATTCCTTCCTGACGACTCGAATAATGGCAATCAGATTACTCCCTGGATCGAGTGCTTTGACATTAGTTTTTGGTAGAAGTTCTTAGCAATAACCAAAGTAACACTTGCTGTCAGAATTTGTAGCCCTTTAATTACAGAAGCAGGAAAGACTTTTTGTTGCTTGACCCTTTTTGACGCACATTATCATTATCGGCAGAGCTCGAAAAATGCACTCGCCTGGGTGAGTGCATTTTGCCTGCTGTCGGGTACTTTGTAGTGGCGTGCGGCGGCGGTGTTTCCTGGAATTCTCCGTCTTCTCCCCTGCAACTTTAACCGCTCCCATTAAAATGGCCGCGCGGCATCAAATGACGCTGCGTTGGCATCACAATGGGATGCTCCACGGCGTCGCGTTGTCATGGCAACATGGTGTCATTTGACGGGGAGAAGACTGAGAATGCCGGGAGATGCCGCAGGTAAGACTCGCGGGGGGTGGCCCGCGCAAGTGTTTTTTTTTTTTAAGACTGTCGAGCCCTTATAATCGGTGTTCAGAGTTGTCGTTGAAATGTATCTCGCCTGCTAATCACACACCCCAGAGAAGGACATACTGTACGTACAGACTCGTTCTCAGGGATGTACAGCTGCCCTTTGGATTAGTGTTCTGATTTTCCAGTTTTCATGCTTTGTACAGTCTACATTCAGATACTTCTTCTTTTTAATCTCTGATTCTGCTTTGATTTCAGGCTCTGTTTTGTTTATGGGAAGAGTCATGCATCCAGAGGCACTGAATTCTGGTGGCCATGATTTTGAAGAACTGTGAACCTTAATACACACCCAGGAAATAATAGAAGCACATAGTTGGCTAATAAAACAATTTGATGTATAAATGTTTTTTTTTTTCATTACTATTTAAAGTTCTTCTAGGATCTCGTGGTTTTTAAATGGTAAGTTACATATGGTGCAAAGCCTACCGTAATATGTTTCTGTGGCTGTGTTTCTTGTGACAGTCTGCAAAATAACATTGTATACATGTGAAAAAATATATATTTTTATTGTACTGTCCTAAGACCCTTATGTAACTGTCTAATCCAAATGGAGGCTGAAGAAAGTTGTATGTATTTATGCTTCTGTATGTTGCTCTATAAAATCGGTGTTTCTCTGTGTTCCGTTGTTGTATTATTTATCTGCGCTGCATGACAGTGCTGCTTTTCTGCAGTACAAGTTGCATTATTCACACCCCAGGACCAGCTCGGATCTTATTTTCCAAAGGAGACTTCCTTCTGCCTTCCCTCTTTTGACCCATCTTTCATTTAGTTCTACAACATATTGTGTAACCATATCGATTTCACCATTTGCTACAAACACAAAATAAGGAAATATTGTGTATATACAAATACAAAATGACTCTAAAGATTACAGACTATTGCATCCACCTTGAATTTTTTGACGTGTTAATCATGGTACATTAAATCCTGAGCATCTATCATTAATTTTTATGAATGTTCTTAACTGTATTAGTAATGTTGGTATTAAAAAGGTTCCACTCAACGCCATAATGAGATTTATTTCTGTTTCTGGGAATTTCTTTCATTTTTCTCTGGGGAGAGGGCTTCATTTTTCTCCTCAACCCTGAAAAAAACCATTATAGATATAAAACACAATCGCTTCCATAGTATAGTTTGGGGACAACAGTCAGATTCCTGGGATAGAGGAACATGGTTCCACTAACATTTTATAACAAAAGCCAAAATGTAACATTACAGAATGTTTGAACCACTTCAAATAAATAAATAAAAGCATTACATTTATGTACATGACCTATGGTAATATATTTAAATAAAAACTGTAACCAAAATCCATGGTAAATGTAATATTCAGGTATCTTGGAAAAAATTAAAATACACATTTCCTGTACAATAAATGTTTTGTAAATTGTCTTAATATAAACTATAGTTAGTCTACTTGCAAATGTAAAATGCAGGTAAAGGACTCCTAGCAGTTCCCAGAATCTGACTTCCTTTTGGCACCCGAGCTCTTAGCCACGCTGCTCCCACTCTTTGGAACAGACAGCCTCGTACAGCTCGAGAGGCCCTTCTCTGGGAATCGATAAAAACAGACTCCACTTGTTTTACCCAGGGATTTAAATTGATAAACCACAGCCTGTCTGAAATATAATAACTACAGTGCCATCCCATCCAGTATTATATGTTTCCTTGTGTTTGGTCTTTTTTATAACCTTTAAATGTTTTCTTCTATATATCTATCAAAAAAAATTGTAACTGAAGCACTTTGAGTCCCATTGGGAGAAAAGCACAATATAAATAACTTTATTAGTAAGAACAATACTAAGGTATAATCCAATATAGAAGCGATTCCTTTTGAGTGGTTTTATATTAATGTTACCCACAGAAGGGAGGGGGAAAAAAGCACACTGGTTTACATAATCCAGTCATGTTGTGTCTTTTTGTTTTACCTTAAATACCATTTTCCTCCTCCTAGACCAAGAATTTCTCCAGGTATGCCAGTCCTTGGCCAAAGCCAACTGGGGATGGTTCTCTCCAGCAAGATAGTAGTAGCTGCAATCTAAAAATAAATTAATTACCGCTAGGACCACCCCATGATATATAGGAAATGTTCTAAGTGGGTCAGTGGTCCCTCCTATATTTAAATGGTGTTTACAATTCAGATGTGCCCAAATTATATTGTACAATGGTGTGTGTGTATATACAGTGCTGTATATTGATTACGGTGCATGATGATCGATAACTAACAGAAAATAAATATTTTTAGACTTGACAGCAGGGGTCTGGTCTATCGGACTAGTGTAAGCTACATTACAGTGACATTTTGACTGTGGAAACGGTCAGTGTGGATGTCATCACTCAATTTATAGGAATCTAATAATGAAACGCAATCTATAAAAACAAAGCAGACAACCTAGTAAGTTTTCACTTGGTTACCTACGTATGTAGGCGTGTAATTGTAAAGGGATGTCCTATTGTGTTATGCTGATCTGAATTAAAAAAAAGTTGAAGTGAATACAAAGCTTAAAAAAATAAAATCTAGCATAGTTGGTAGAACCCTAATACATCAATAAGGACCCCAATAATAATCATATACATGTAACATAGGTCAAGCTGTGATAGTCTAGAAGCAGCATGCAGTGAAGTATAGGGACTGGCAAACAGTCTGCATTTCAGGTATTTTATTGGCAGATTGGTCAACGTTTCGGTCCCCAGAAAGGTCCTACCTAACTGTTGATCAATCTGTCAATAGAATGCCTAAGATTTTGTGTGTGTGTGTTCATATTTTAACAAAATGGCCTGGGAATTTAGCATGATTTCTTACCTGTGTTCTCCATAAAGTATTGCGCTCTTGACTAACACGGAAGTGGGTACTTGTCATCAGTGCAATGAGAAGATTCAAAAGCAAAACGAAGGCGAAAAACATGTAGACCATGTATAGAACAGTTATGATCTTCGGCATGGTAACATGTGGTGGTCCTGGTAGGTTGTCTACACCCATCATTAACTGAAATAGTGTAAACATGGTAACTGGGAAGTCTCTGAAGTTTGGATATAGGGTTACATTCATAGCCTGGAAGTGGACATCGAAAGCTGGAAAAGAAAGGGAAATTGTAGTGGTTTGCATAAGCCACCCAGAAGGAGAGGGATTTATTTATAAAAAAAAATTTGTATGGACTGTCAAAGTTTTAGAAGAAAAACCTGTCCTGCGCTTCAGCTACACTGCAGTGCACCAGAAGGTGTCAATCAGCCATTAGTGCTGGGTATGAGGAAGCTATGAGCAACCCTAGAGTTACCGGAGTGCGTGGAGAGGTAAATAAAGTTAAGATCGTGGTGTAGCCCTAGTGTCATTATGTGCCAATAAAGTTTTTTTTGCATCATCCGGGACCTACTGGAGTTCTGTCATATGCAGTAGCGCCTTTTCGACACACTACCTGTCAAAGTTTTAGACCAGTTTTTCTACTTCTTGTGGTTTCAGAAAATCTTCAGAAATTAACGTAAATTAATGTTAAATATATTAATCATATATCCTTCAATAACTCCTAGGGGCCTTTTTTTAGCAGCTTGGAAATGTGACTTAACGCATCTAAAGTACACGTTTGAAGCGAATTTCCATGTTTTGATATTCTGTGAGCCGTTTTCGCATGTCCAAACCATGTGTAAAAGGCGCTTATATAAGCGGTTTCATTCTGACGGTGCAAATCCGTGCGGAATGACCAAAATTGCAATTGTTTTTGCAAACTCGCTTTATTCTAATATCACTGAAAACTGGAGGAGGGAGACTACTACTTTGTAACTTCCTAGTATCTCCAGTTGTATATATTAAACCTCAAACCTTCCTCAAAATAAATTAGGGAGCGATGCCTGTGCTGAACAAGGAACATACCTAGTATATTTACTAAATGAGTCACACAACCTTAAGTATAAACTAAAATATATCCTTAAAACCAATCAGTCTAAATGCCCTTGTGATGAAGGGGGTACCAGTATCAGACTCAACAGTATTAGAACCCACAACCCTGTCATCCAGGGAAGTAACTCAAGCATTAACCTAACCCAGATGCTGAGAAATGTTGTCACAGCATACCTTTGAGCTCTACTACACACGTGTGACTCATTTAAATATACTTTGTATAGACATTAGCATATCTCCCAGGCTACCTGAGCTGTGTTCCTTTTTCAGCACAGGCATCTCTCCCTAATTTATTTGGAGGGATGTTTGAGGGGACATATATATATATATGTATGGAGATACTACTAAATTAGCTTCCCCTCCTCCCCCAGGTCATTTCGCCTCTAAAGCAAGTACAAATCAGGCGCCTTGTCACTTTTTATTGACGCAGTTTAGAAATTAGGATTTGCAATAGAGAATACCATTTTTTCTCACATTTCATACCGTGACTTCTGAACATGCCAAAATGTACGATTTGGCAATGACAACTTTTGGGGCTACGAGAATAGGCCCCTTACACTGTTGATGCTACACCATCTATATTATTTTATTTGACTATTATAATCTCTGACACAATAAGATCCATCCCTGTAATTTGGGAATGGAAAGCAGCAGTAAAATGCTGATAACCAGTGGTGTAAGTACACCGTAATGGCCCCCTGGGCACAAAATTCAGTGGGCCCTGTGGATTCTCCGGGTTGCTTTCCTCCCCCCCTCCCCAGCCTCACTGTGCCCCGGGTGGTGCTTGCCGACAGACAGGAGTCCTCCCAGGAGCTCGCTGTAGAGGTGCTCACTTCGGTAAGTCTGTCAAGCAGCGGCAGAGCAGCATCCCAAATGACTGAGGGGACCTGGAAAGGAGATTAGAGCTGGTGTGCTCTCGTCACACTTCTCTCAAACCCAGTCGGTGGTAAGAGAGAGCGCAACAGCTCTTCTTTCCTCCCCTGAACTGCATCCGGGTTCGCTTGAACCATTTCCGGGTCACGTGAGATGCCGCTCCGCAGCCATGAGTCGGAAAGGTCGCACCTCCCTCGGGGCTCCTCCCCCGAGCTGGGATCCCGGGCAGTACTTACGCCACTGCTAATAACAGGATTTAAGGGAATGGGACTATCCATTACAAAGGTACCAAAAACAGAATTTCCTTTAAAGTTGAGATCTGCTACTATATGTGACATATCAGCAAGCACAAGGGGTTAATACAAGCTTAAACCTGGGGTTTCCCCTTTACATTCTTTGTGCCTGTAACACGAGGATACCTTTGTTAGGAACAAATCACTAGATATTAAAATAATGGTAAAATATATGCTATACAGAATATAATACCTTCACATTTTATCTATACATAAAATAAATCAGCCAATCAAAACCAGATACCCCCCACCCTGCATTCTTAGTATAGAACTGTCTGCTGTCCCTGTAGGTAAATACCTACGCTTATCTCACTGTGTTCAGCTATATCATACCTGCAGCAAATCCAATTAGAACCGTTATCAGGATGATACAAAATCTTAGAAGGTCCCCAAGTATCATCTACAAGAAAGATGAATAACATTATTTGATAAACAGTATTTCACACGGCCGTTATATTAGGTGATGCAGGTTTTCAACAACGAGCTGAATCTCTTAAAATTAGATTTTATAGAAAGGTTAAATCTCACTCCTTTAGATAAAGAATTGGAGAAGCCTAGTATACTTGAAAAAGTTATCTTCTGGATAATAGATTTAGGACGTCCACATGAAATATTAAATCCAATACAGATGAGACTATACCACATCTCCCCTTTATTACTGGTTATAATTCAGCTGTATATAAAATAAATATATTTTAGCTAAACATTAAGCAATTTTACTTTGTGATACATTTTTAGGTTCTATCTTGCACGTCTAAACACTACTTTAGGTTTTGGTGGCATATCATATGAAATATATTAGCCCTTAGTCAGTGGCATATTTCCCATTAGGCCCAGGCCTAAGGCACACATTCCCAGCTAGCTCAAACTCCTACACACACCACATCATGAATATATATTTATGTCAAAAAGAGTGCCACTGAGCGTGGCAAATGTATACAACAAAAGACAGGGGTGCCCAATGCTACATCCAATTGACAAAACATATACAGTAATAAGTATAAAGTTTAAATACTTCAATAATAATAATAATAATATTTACTTGGTTATTTAGTTAAACCCTTTGGCAAAAGCATCATAAGCCTGCATACCACTTCAAGATACTGTGTAACCAAAATGAATGTAGGTCCTACACTACACTGAACCCTTCCCTTTACCTCTGTATGAGGGGAAAGAACCATAATAGATCCTGTTCTTTGCAGCAAAGTGAAAAGAACTCCCAAGTTAAAAAGGTGAGAAGTGAGCTTTGGGGGTAGGTGCCACCTACCTGCATAACAACTGTTACCAGTCAGACATTTCTCACTAGTACTTTATATGAGAGGTATTGTGCTGGTAAAATATTGGTTGTTTATTAGTATCATTGCATTAATTATTTGCACATTGTAGGATATGATGATAAATGGATCACTTACCTTTTGAATCATAATGCACAATGGTCCCAGGTGTTTGAAACCACGCGCAAAGTAGATCACATTGCACCAGGCACTTATCAGAGCCAACGACATTACAACCGTCTCACCTTCACTATTTAAACATCTCAGTATCATAATCGTTACTATGAAGCAGGCATACAGCAACCTAAAAATCAAGTTTAAATGTGTTATATTTAGCACCCCAGCACTAGCCGCGGTTTGTCCGATCACTACACACTTAGAAGATTTGCGGTGCCTGAAAGTTCCAAAAGTTTCCTAAAAGACATTCCACTATTAAATGCATTGACCTAGATTTTATCTATTCTCAAGACATTAAGAAAAGTTAAGGTGGGTAAAAAAACAAATGACAAAAACCCTCCACAGTACAGTAAATAAAAATACCACTTGTGGTGCATTTTCATGTCTCAAGACGGGTCAGCAACCCTGCCTTTCTCCATTATCGCTTAGCAAACAGTGGTTCCACTGCAGCCAGGGATGCTGGGTAATGACATGCAAATGAGCATATCTATTCTCAACAATGGTGCAGCCAAGTTGGAGCATCATTGCACCATTTACAGATAAAGATTATGCAGTCCGAATAATTGTAACATTATTGTAGATTCAAATTATTATTTATATGAAATGCATAGTCAAAGTTGTGTCTCCTGATAAAGTGCAGAAGTTACCTGCAGTATTTTGGGAAGTGTTTTGATGACCAGTCATTGAAATATTGAGATTCCAAGGATAAGTAAAATACAATTGTAACAAATATCCATCTCAAAATGTGATACGGTAAGTGTTGGGCTGAGATGATTCAGTTGAAATGATATTTAGCTAAACACTTACATGATGACATGAAACGGTCCCCCTGTGACTGTGTTGCCAAAGAAATGTCTTGGCCCTTTTCGGATCAGCCGTGGAATCTACATCCATAGAAAACAAAGAACTGTAATACAAAACAAGCACAGAAATGGTGGCAGCGTTACCACAATCAGTGGTCCTACTTCCTAAAGTCGCACGGCTGCAAACGTAACGGAAAACCAGAGCAAGAAAACAGAAAAGTAAAGGAATCCCAGTGAAAAGGGAGTTTTTCCTTTTGAGAAATCTGGTGCAATTCTTTTGCACAGACTTTGCCTCAGTTTTGCAACCTGGAAACTTTAGTAAATAACCTCCCATCGATGTTAATCAGGTATATACAGTATTACTGATCACAGGTGTTGCAAGCCATATGTACACAAGTCATTACAGATTAATTCCAAATATTTTATTGCCTTCATGAAACAGATAAGAGTGTAACAGAAATGGTTGGCTTCTAATATGTTGTACAACGATTGGACGCCCAGTTGGCAATCTCTTCCTTAGGGGCAAACTCCACAGAGAGGCACATCTTTTCCAAAATTATTAAATTATGTCCAACACTTACATTCAAATATATTAGTCATTTTGGAGTCAATCTGTAGTAAGACTTTCAACTACTCAGCACATGTAAAAGGGTATAGACTTGTTATTTATACTTATATTCACTGTAGAGTAAACTCTGGGAAATACTTTAGAGACCGGAACAGCTTGGGGAATGAGACGTGAATGCACTTTTCCGTGTTTTGTGTCTTTAAAATCATAATGGTCAAGTCCAGTTAATATAGAGTTATGGGTTACATATGCAGATGTATAGTCTAGATCGGGAATGCAAAGGAGTCCTCAAGGTCCACCAACAGGTCAGGTTTTAAGGAAATATCTGCTTCAGCACAGGTGGCTCAATCGGTAGCTCAGTCAATGATTGAGCCACCGATTGAACCACCAGTGCTGAAGCAGGGATATCCTTAAAACCTGACCTGTTATTGGCTCTTGAGAACTGGAGTTGCCCTCACCCCCCCCCCCCCTCCCTCCCCAAAACAACAAGTCCCACATGCCCAGGAGACTTCAATGAGAAATACACACTGCGAAAACCACTGGGATGATTGGCTAATGTTTGAAAGGAAAGATTGATTATGGAGTTAGAAATCTTCTAACAATGGCCACCTTATAATAAGATCTTCGCAGTATAGTAGCATTGCAGGTTCCATTAAAACTGCGATAACATCTATCTTGCATGTTGCAGTTCTGAACGTTGACATTATTAGACTAGTGGAAGCGTATTTTTCTCAGGCAATAGATGGTTTCACTGCTTGTAGAACACCACCACTGCTATTCCCTTTGCTACCAGAGACGCCTCCGTGCACTGCTCTGTAAAACTGTTTGATATTATGTAAAGCGTTTCACTAACAGTGCTGCTGAAAAGTGGTTTGTGATCTGTAGTTAAATAAGGATGAGAGTTCTGACTCAGTAAATAAGTTGGTGTTGTAAGGACGTTGATACATAATTTGGAAACAAAAATAAAATATATATGACATTTAGAGCCTAAAGAATTACTCATTTGGACCGCAACTTGTAATATATTCTTCACCTGTAATCAGCATACTGTACCTCAAGGCCAAGAATTAAAAATCCTCCCAGGACCACAAATATTTCACCAAATAATCTCACATAGTCATTGTGGGTTTCGTATGCCTCCTGCAAATTTCACAAACACATATTAATATTGCAAATAATACCTTGTAAAGAAGGTGTTTTCCAACCACAATTTGAAAACAAATAATGATGACAAGAAAGAAAAGCGGGTTGTTCAGATTTAAAGAGGCTATTGCTTTTGTTAAAGAATAAGCATAAGTACTCGGACTGCTGCTCACGGAATAGGAAGGGGAGTTTACTTTGGACATAACCAGCTGCCTCTTGCAGAATGGCAGATCAAATTGTTGCTCTAAATTAGGGCAATTGCAGATTTGCTTAGTAGCACAAAACTTAAAGCTGTAAAAAAATAGATCAGTTATATAGTATTAGATAATACTGTTAGCATATTGTTTTTAAGTCCTAATGCAATGTTTTATTTTTTAATGTAATCATCCTTTGTTTGCTACAGTAACCATTTACAAAATCATATCCACTTTCTCTTTTGAAACCAGCTTTTTGAGCTCTGCCTTTGGCAACAAAGTATCACAAACAGATCTGTTGCTGTGTTCCAAACAGCAGACTGTCTATTTCTCTGAAACTTAGTAATAGAATGTTATATATCAGCTGCAGCATGTTACAGACTGCAGCACAAAGTTAGTCTTTGACTGAGCCACTGATTGAGCCACCTGTGCTGAAGCAGGGATACCCCTAATACCTGGTCTGTTGGTGGCCTTTGAGGACTGAATTTGGCCACCCCTTAGCTATCGGTTCTCTCTGTAATATGGATGAATCACTGCAATGAAAATTATTTTAGAATAACTTACATTTAATGGCTTCCTGACGGTTTTTGTTTCTTTTCCATCTGTGGTCTCTTGCATTAGTGGCCGATAGAAACAGCATAGAGTCAGGATGATTGTATACAGGATGTATAGAAGTGTGCACAGCAGGAAGTATTTATATCCAAGGGCTGTCCATTTGTAGTGAAGCAGTTCCTTCAATGGTGTTATCTCTAGAAGGGTTCTTGCCTTCATTCATGGGAATAAATACGACTGAACCAGTTAATCGTTGCATTGTGATGACACTCAGTGGATGCATTTAATTTATTTTGAGATAAAAGAGTGAACATTACAAAAAGAATTCCCTTTTTCTACTAAAACGTCAACCTTTCACATTTTAATTAACTCACTTATGGTCAGAGGGACCTGGAACACAGTTCATCACAAATCACAGGCACATTTAGCAGCAAATGAATTAAAAGCATTTGTTGGCGTCTTACAAATAAACCATAATACGTGTAAAAGTGAGTGCAGTTTTCAAACATCCATAGCTCTCTCCTTCATGTGTTCTGCTAAGAAGTCTCATTATATGTTTCTAAGCTATTAGACCTATCAATAACTTTCTTATTCGTCCATTAAATTGCATCACCGCCTACAATTAGTGATGGGTGGAACTGTCAAAATCCGTTTAGTGGAATTTCCCAGCATTCCATTCAAAATCCGTACCGCGGTGTAAAATCCGACAGCGGATTGTTCCACTTTCAAACCATATGGATGAATTAAAAACCACCACTGGGTGCAATCCGCGCGGATTCTGCCGATCCAATCCGCGGATTCCGCAATCCATTGGAGGATTTATAAAAATCCTGCCACAGATTGCGGAAATCAACGGATTGTACCCTTCGACTCCTCCAGCGGATTGTGGAATGCGCGCTTTGGATTGTCGGTGATAAAAAAAACCCCTGTAAAGGCGAATCGTCCTTTTTGAGACTGATCTGCGGGAATCTGCGGACCAAAGCAACCGCCCGATCCGTGGCGGACTCAAATCCGCCCCCAAATGTTTTTCCCCATCTCTACCTACGATTAATCTGTATTGGTCAAGTACAATACGTTGCTAAAAGCTTTGCACTGCATAGGGGTTAACACATTTTATTTCAAATAATAACATAAACTTTATGAACTCTTAAAGCTGCAGACCACACAATATCCTACGTGTGTTTTTTTTAATAAATCGGTTCTGTACTATGAGAAAATACTTGCAGCTTTTTTTTTTTATTATTGTAAACAACTCTAGATGAAGCCTTTTTTAATGTATTATAATGTACAAGCCTTTTTTTGTTTCTATAGCAACCATTTACAAAGTCACATCCCCTTCCTCTTCTGAAACAGGCTCTGGCTCACCCCCTTTTTGAGCCCTGCCCCCTCTCTAGCAGTGCACCAATTGTATCTAGTGACTGCCTGGTCACATGATCTTCCCCTCAGAACTTTGCACCTTTGGTCCTCTTCTGCTGCACTGACAGCCATTTAGTGAACCCCTGAGCCGATTCTTCGCTGTTCGATCACAGGACAATGGATCGATCGGCAACAGCTAATTACTTATCATTATGTGGATTGTATTGATGCACATATTAAAGGGGGTGGGGGGGGGATTAAATAAGAAAAAGACAGCTTGGACTGCTCTTTAACATCTGCATTTGGGTTTTTAGAAAAGTTATTCTGAAGTACTTACAGCATGATTCTCTGACGTACATATAATATCAACAACGGAGAGTCTGTCATCCCAAGAATCAATTCCTGTTAGGTCGTATAGTGTTGATGTGAGTGGTCCAAATGCCCAATATGTTTGTCTTCTCTTTTTCATGAAGTACTTAAACATCTAGAAAATGTAAATAGCGTTTATTGTTTCTTTGGTGTAGAATGACTATCGTTACAAAGCTGTTATTACATAGAGCAGGGGATCTCAACTCCAGCCCTCAAGATCCACGAACAGGTCAGCCTTTCAGGATATCCCGATTCAGCATAGGTGGCTCAATCTGTACCTGCTTCAGCACAAGTGGCTCAATCAGTGGCTCAGTCTTCGAAGCTGGGACATCCTTAAAACCTGACCGGTCGGGCTTTAAATGGCATATAACCAATACTCTTTGCCACACAGACGGGCGCACGGAGATTTTAAGAACATACAATGCGTATATAAATTACCGTTAAATCTCCTTTCTGTGCAGTCAGTTTCAATGGCGTCAGCCCTTCGTTGTTAGTAATACTTTCTAAATGTAGAACTCGTTCTTCAGGAATAAGTGACGCTAGGAAATCGTACATTTTGCAGGCCATCGACTTATTTGGATGCAGAACCAGGATGTGGAATACTGTATTTCCTTCAAACAAAATGCATCATTTTAATCGCTGCTTTCATACTGTACGACTCACATTTGATGCTTTTTTTTTTTACTGCCTTGAACGTTTAGGTTAGAATTTCCCCATATGGTATTTCTTTCCTTGGTTTACTAAAAACATCCATTTTACTAGTGAATTCTAATCACTCACGGGGAAAAACAGGGAAGGAAGCACTTCCAGTGATATACAGTAATAGAAAGCGGTTATAAGTGTACGTTACTTAAATAGAAATGACAGTGAATAAATGCAGCTTCAACTTTTACAGACTGTGTTCAGTCTTTAAGATAGATGAATGAAAGAAGCGCTCAAACAGTTGCAATTTTTTCATCTAATCACTCACGCTAGCTACTTGGCCCATTTTTATTACTTTTATGTAGGTTATTGGTAACCCTACTTGATTTGATTTATTTTGGCTTTTTATACACCAGATCTTAATGTTAATGTTAGGGGGATCAGGCATCCCAGTTTGGCTGGGACCGTCCTGGTTTCTAGCTGTTTGTCCTGGGTCCAGACTTTTCTGGCCACTGTCCTGGTTTTTATCTGCGCTGCGCGATCGAAGATTGCCGGCTGCTTGTGCGCATGCGTGACTGGCAAGCTCTGATCGCGCATGCCCATGAGCGGTCAGCAACTGCTGATCGCGTATGTGCGGTTAGCAAGTGCCGATCATTCAGGCGCATAAGCGGCTGGCAAACGCAGTTCACGCATGCGCTCGATGCTCGCGCATGTGCAGTTGGTGCTCGCTGCTCGGTGCTCGTAACTGCGCGTGCGCGACATTTGGCTCAGTTTTTCTCGGGACAAATACAGATGCAGCGGCCATTATTTTAACAAATCACGAGTTGTATACCTCGGAATATCCATGTCATGGCGCGCGATTTCTTCCAAACGTACCGCCTTAAGACACAAGTGCAGATGAGAGCAGAAAATGGCATTTTAATGTTCTGGTTTTTAAACACCTGAAACTGACACAGTAGCACAGTGCTGTACACATTACAATTCATTCATTTCATTGCATTTAATTGCACACAATCCATGAAATTCAAACAAATATACATACTTAGTTAAGTTATGGTGGGTAAAAAGGTGACAAAAACCCTCAACAGTAAAGCATATAGCAAATGGAAATATATATATATATATATATATATATATATATATATATATATATAAATATATATATATATATATATATATATATATATAGGGAAAGGGGGGAAACAACGGCGCAAATGACTGTTAACTGTATAATAAGTTTGAGCATAAGTAGAATGGGGGTGTGGTTTTGCCAATGATTCTGAAATAAATGAATAGAAACAAAATATAGTGAAGTACGTAGCGATCTACTTTTGCGCATATATTTTAACTAAACGTACTTCACTATATTTTGTTTCTCTTCATTTATTTCAGAATCATTGGTAAAACCACACCCCCATTCTACTTATGCTCAAACTTATTATACAGTTAACAGTCATTTGCGCCGTTGTTTCCCCCCTTTCCCCATATATATGCTATTGTGTGTAGCTGAACATTAGGCAGCAACTGTTAATATTTTGGATGTAAATTGTATCTTTTTGTCTTTTTGCGCACTTAGTATTCTATATACTATATATATATATATATATATATATATATATATATATATATATATATATATATATATATATATATATACTGTATATATACTTCAAATGAATCAAAACATGAAATACATTTTTTATATTTGTCCACGTTACCTTGACTATCCTGTGGATCCAAAGGTGCTCCACTTTCAACCAATAACTGAAGAATTTCCTGATTCCCCACACAAGCAGCAAAGGATGTGACATATTCTCCTGCAACGTGAATAAAGATTTCCAACACAATCGACGAACAACAAAACAGATTGTTGTGGCTTGCTCTGTATTTTAATGCTACCGGCTTGTGCAGCTGTACTAGAAACAGGCTAGTGAATAAATTACAGTCAGAGAGATGTGCAGTGTTTTTGGTAAAGTTTGCAACGCAGGTGAAATTTGCCATTTTTCTTTGCGTCAAGCACATTTGAAGACCTTTTGACCATTGAGGTCACGTGACTCTTCATAGAGCCACTTTCGTGCATTTTTCGAACGAGGGTGAACTTTCTAAAATAAATAAATCGTACAATTTAAGAGGAACTCACAAATCAAATTGTGAAGGATAGTTAAAGATTAAAAAAATATTGGGGGTGACATATCGTAGCAAATTCGGAGGACAATTGATGCTAAATGCATAATTTTCATCTCGTGTCTCTTTGCGTCACTGTATCAAGGTCTTGGCTCAATATCTCGCGCCGTTTGCGGCGGCTTGCAATTTGGGGAGTGACAATAGAAGTTAGGGAGGAGTAACATGACGCGCAGAATATAATGAGATGTAGCAAACTCTCCGTCCGGTGTGTCACGTTTGTATTTTGTATCCGCGTCAAAAAAACTCTGCCAGGTCTGAGGAGGTCTGAACTTTTCTGCCTAACAATTTGTGTCAAATGTAAGAAACACTTTAGTGATGTTGATATATTCCCTCCCAGGGCGGCCGACAGATTTCCTGGGACCCAAGACTACAGTTCGGACCAGGCCCCCTCCCTTGCCAGCGTCTTGCAAGCCCCCTCCTCTACCCCCCTCCCTCTCACCATGTATTTCTATCCCTCTCTCACGCTTATCACCCTCCCCCCGCACCCCTCTCTCTTCCTCACTCCCTCTTACAGCCCTCTCAGTCTCCACCCCCCTCAGCTATCACTCAATTACCTTCCTCTCACTCAATCCCATTCCCTCCTCCCCTCTTGCCACATACACAATTCCCCCCAATACCAATACAATCCCCCCACAAATACACACTTCCACTACCCTCCCAAATACATTCTTATACTACCTCTCAAATACATTCTTACACTAACCCCCTATACATTCTTACACTACCTCTCAAATACATTCTTACACTAACCCCCTATACATTCTTACACTAACCCCCTATACATTCTTACACTACCTCTCAAATACATTCTTACACTAACCCCCTATACATTCTTACACTAACCCCCTATACATTTACACTACCTCTCAAATACATTCTTACACTAACCCCTATACATTCTTACACTACCTCTCAAATACATTCTTACACTAACTCCTATACATTCTTACACTACCTCTCAAATACATTCTTACACTAACCCCTATACATTCTTACACTACCTCTCAAATACATTCTTACACTACCCCCTATACATTCTTACACTACCTCTCAAATACATTCTTACACTAACCCCTATACATTCTTACACCACCTCTCAAATACATTCTTACACTAACCCCCTATACATTCTTACACTAACCCCCTATACATTCTTACACTAACCCCCGATACATTCTTACACTAACCCCCTATACATTCTTACACTACCTCTCAAATACATTCTTACACAAGTTTTCTCTCCCCCCCCCCCCCCCCATACATTCTTACATTTACCTTGGGGATGGTCTCTCTCCCACGCTGCTGCGGGCCTCTCTCACTTTCCCGCACTGGGCCACTCATGCCGATATCTGCGGGGGGCCCGGCTGGCCCTGGAGTTGGGTCCAGCCACCAATCAGGCCCAACTTCTGCGTCTGTGCCTCTGGTTGCCGCTGGGCCTCGGCTTTTCCATGCTGCTGCCTCTCTCCCTCACTGTCACACACCAGGACTATCTCTCATGCCAATGTTAGTGTTAGCGCACCAACGTCAGAGAGAGGCCCTGCCCGGGACAGTGAGGGAGGCCCACAGCTGGGGACAGCCGGGGCCCAATGGAAACCAGAGGCCCGGCAGCCAGATGCACAATTTTTGCCCGACTTCTGGCCAGGTCCAACTTTTAGCCCCTGCCACCTGCCCTGGCCCCCCGCAGCCACTGGGACCTTGACCTGGCTCTCCCCCCCCCCCTGTCGGTTTGCCCTGTCCTCTCCATAATCTGTAGTTACAAGAGCAAAAAACGTATGGGAATATCTGAGCAGGGACGTTCCTCCCCAGTCAGAGCTGCACCGCGTCTGTTAGTAAGGTACACAAACAATGGTTATTTTGCTGTTAAATTGACGCTAAAACTATGCCCCCTGGTCAGTATACTGTGAAACCATCTTCCATGTGATAGAGCACAGGGGTGTCTCTCTCTCTCTCTCTCCTCTCTCTCTTCTCTCTCCTCTCTCGTCTGCCCAAAGCGTTCCTGTAACTTTACCATAATAATAGTGTCCTTTTTTCCTTGGGGCAAAAAAGGTTCCCACGGCTCGAGCATTCCGAGTGTCAGCTTTCCGGCCAATTAATTCCTTCACCATTTCTACATTCTGGTTTACAATTGCTATGTGTAATACCGTCTCCCCTGGATAAGCAGAGACAACATAGTGGTCAGAGAGAAAGGTAAAGACAGAAGAATTGCATTCAATATCTGTGACATTGCTTTTAACTAGCTTTTAGGGCAGGGGTGAGCAACGCCAGAGTTACCAACAGGTCAGGTTTTCAGGAAATCCCTGCTTCAGCACAGTCTGTTCAATCTGTGTCTCAGTCAAAGACTGAGCCACTGATTAAGCCACCTGTGCTGAAGCAGAGACTGATTGAGCCACCTGTGCTGAAGCTGGGATATCCAGAAAACCTGACCGGTTGGTGGCCCTTGAGGACAGAAGTTGCTCACCCCTGTTTTAGGGTGCTATGTATGGAAAACATATTATTCAATTGCCCTATAGCTGAACAGATGTATTTGACATATTCTTTTGTAAACTGTATATACCTTTATATAGATCACATTCTATTGGATTATTGATTAGGGCAGGAAATGCATCCAGCAATACAACGAGGGCTTCCTGATTGCTGTACAGTGCTGCAATATGTAACGCATTTTCCCCAATGGCACCTGAATAGCGAAAAGAAAAAAATACTACATTGTATAAAATGCCTTCTTGAGATTTTACATCTTCTAAAAACTGTTTATACACTAACTATAGAAACAGGTTATTTTTATATCACACATTGCGATGGGCGAATTTCTCATAATTGAATCCGCAAATTACTAGCAGAGTTTTTGACGAATTTCACTTGATGTTGTCAAGAAATTAGAGCCACTGTATAAAATTCCGCCGGCGCCCGCCATTTGCACTTTCGATTCGCCAGAAGTTCTGGAATCCTGACATCTCGCAGCCTCTCTCTGTCTGTCGCCCTCTCTCACCCATGTTTCAGACTCTGGGACTTGTGGGCGAGGCTAATGTCATTTTTTTTAAATCGAGCTCATGTGAATAAAAGCCATAATCGCGGTGAATCGAAAGTCGGCAAATAATTGGCACGTGTCTGCGGTAATCTATTTGTAGAGATCTTAAAAATGCATTGCTACATCTGAAATGTTGCTTTCTACATGTCTTTCTGCCTTGCATTGTTGCACTGTACAGTTTAGCTTATATTAATATTGAGACATAGATTATAGCTTTCTGACCGAACATTGTACTGTATTATTTCACTATATATAGGAAGGCCCCGCTTCTCGGCGATCCACTGATATGGCAGTACCGAGAAGGGGGCCACCATGTCTGCGCATGCGCAGAACGGGGAAGTCAGGGGTAGCGCATGTGCAGAACAGCCGGTTGACCAGGATGTGCATGCGCAAAACGGAGGTTGTGCGCACCGAACGGAGGTTGCGCATGAGCAGAAGGGGGAATTGCCGGTTTGTGCACGTGCACATTCCGAAAAACGCCGGTTCCGCTTTGCGGCGGGCCCATAGAACGGAACCAGCCGCATGCCCGGGGTCCTGCTGTATAGTAATAGAAGAGCAAGTGCGGCTAGGTTTGCCAGGTGTCCAGTATTAAAACGGACTGTATTAAATATGGACACTGTTCAGTAAGAAATTAGAGGTAATACTGGGCATGCATGTGTCTAGTATTACCTTTCTGGACACAGTGACCTGACCGGCTTTGGGGGCCGCGAGATTTCCCCTATTGCTAGGGGCCTGGGCAGCTTCCTCCATCCTGATAGGCTGCTGCTGAGTAATGCAGACAATCAGGAGGAAGAGGTGTCAGGAACCTGGGGGTGGGGCCAAGGAGATGAGGAAACTGTATTTCGTGTGTGTGTGTCTCGAGCGTGTGTGTTTCTCGAGAGTGCGTGTGGGTATCTCGAGCGTGTGTGTGTGTCTCGAGCTTGTCACACCTTTCACCATTGTGTCCAGTATTTCTGGAGAAGCCACCTGGCAACCCTAAGTGGCGCTCACAATACAATACTTCCCAAACAGGGCATTGTTAGAGACATGTGCACGACCAGGGAGACAGTTTGGGGGAAATTAAATAATGGCATTTATTCAGCCCGTGACTTTAAACGACACAGTTTAAAGAAATATACACAAAGAAATAAACAGTCTATCCCTTTGTAAGGGCTAACTCACATCCTCAATCCCTATCTGCAAGGCTGGGAGGATACGTCTCTTTCCAACCTAATCCCCTAAAGTCCAAAAGCGGACCTAAAAGCAGAAGGCCCTTCATGTCAGGTTCTGGCAGCACACAGTCCTTCTGTGTGCACAAGAGTCTCCCTGTCAGTTCCCAGCAGGAGGCTTTTCTACGGGTCCGATTAGCCAGGTGCAGACAGATTAATTGTCTTTAGCTGCAATTAACCAGCTCCCTGCTGGATTCCTCAGACCACTAGAGGCTTTCTATTGAAGCCTAATTTTGACAGTGTTAAGTCCCTGTTACAGGCATCTTGTAGATAGTCACCTAAATGAGAACCCTTCATTCCAAATTCAATAGAGAAAGCAAGTAGATACAGTAGTTGCACTCAATAATGAAGATACTGTAGTCACTGAGACATTTTAGAGGAGGCAGCACAATGTTTCAGGCGCCCCTTCGTCAGGCCTAGTGATAGATGCTAACTTTCTGTACTGAACATTGAATGTTTTCACGAGTGAGAGAACAACATGGGATGGAGGAGGCACTCGCAGGTCTAGTGAAGTGGAAAAAAGGGTGAATTATTCCGCAACCATGTATGAACCAAAACATTGATCGCAGAATCAATCCCTTTGAATAAACCACTTGAATAGACCTATGAGGGCCTACATCATCACATGTAGTTCTATTATTACTTTTTGGTGCACCCAGGCAAGTTACCTGTGTGAGTGAAGTGCTGCCCATACGTATACGCCTGCAGCGTCTTGTAGTCATGGTGACCCGACATCAAATGACACCATGGCGTCACATCGCGATGTGTAGTGATGCATCGCCGTGACAACGAGACATTACGCCGTGTCGTCGTAAGAAGGAGGAAGGCCGTTAAGAGGGAAAACGCCTGGGCCGATATTTGTCTGCAATCCGACCCTCAACCACTGGATGAATTATGTGTTTGGCAACAAGGTCACCAGCTCCTGGTGATAAATCCTGTACATGAATATGATTCTGCCTATAGAAGAGTTAAACTGAGCATTACAAACCTGTGATCATTGGCAGCCGTTTCCACAAAAGGTTATATATGTGTAGAGAATAACATGCAGAGATGTCACCTCCGTGTGAAAACATATCAGCACGCAAATATGCTTGGCTAACTAAGGAAGGTCGCCCTGCTTGGCTGAGCACTGAGATTGCTCGTCTTATAGAGCACAGGAACCTCTTATAGGGCAGTAACTTACCTTTATTCCATGGATCAACATCCTCTCCAATTAGCCTTTTCAAAACTTTGACATTGTTTTCCTTTGCAGCTTTGAAGAAAAGATTTAGCTTTCTGCCGAAACCAAATAATATGCATTAGAAGTTAAAGAAAGGTCAGTTACTCCATTACCTCGTGTGACAAAGGGGGGCTATTGATTGAACTGCAATAGTGCCAATCAGGGCACTATTGCACAGAAACTCCCCAAGACTCCAATGGGCGTTTCTGTGCGATAGTGAACCGATCGACACTATCGCAGTTTACTGAATAACCCCCAAAGTGCCTTCGTCTAACCCAGTATAGCAGCCTAAGTGTCAGAATACTTTTCACACTTGTTATTTGTTTGTAAATCTGATAATGTAGTCCCCCAAAACGCTAGGGAACTCACCATGGTTTATTCCAGTTGTGTTTCTGGAAAAGATATACTGCTTAGTTTTTAATGTAAAATATTTAGGTTTTTGTACAGTAAAGTGATGGAAAAAAGTGTAAATAGCGCTAGTGTAAACCGTATGTGACACAAACAATATACAACAAACAGTATTATTAAAACCTGTGATACTGAGATGTTAAGGTAGTCCTTGAGCAGCCTGAGAGGTTGATCCGGTATCTCCTAACCAGATATAGAGTCTGTGTGGATGAAAACCTCCTATGGCGCTGAGGGAAGAATGGACACTGATTCTCTTGCTGCAGATCTTTTCTTTGAGCTGAAAAACCTCAGATAAAGGGAAGACAAAAGAGAAGGCAAAAACACCGCAATAGTGTATTACCAGGGATATGCTAGTGTATACAAATTAAGAGCAATTTAGGGATCCCTGACGAAGAGACCCATCAATAGGAGTTTCGAAACGCGTAGGAGTGGTTTTTGGCAACTCAGGGACACCGTAGCTTTGGATTCCAGGCGGTGACGTCATCGGAGGAGACGATCGGGCGAACTCTGGCGGCAAGAGAACAACCAGCCCACGAGTATTGAAGCCGGTCCCCCCGCACTAATAGACGGACGTACCCCACAGCGAGCGGTGTCTTCTGGAGGAAAAGACCCTAAACCCTTGCACATGTCCTACTCATGTTCGGTGAGTAGGATTTCAATTTTACCAAGGCGGAGCAGCACATCTTCCATAGCACAAGCGCTTGGAAGTTTTATATCCGATTAATCTATTAATTGTCCAATGTGATATATGTTTATGTCTTAATTGTTATGTTTTAATAAACTGCTCTTAATTTGTATACACTAGCATATCCCTGGTAATACACTATTGCGGTGCTTTTTGCCTTCTCTTTTGTCTTCCCTTTATCTGAGGTTTTTCAGCTCAAAGAAAAGATCTGCAGCAAGAGAATCAGTGTCCATTCTTCCCTCAGCGCCATAGGAGGTTTTCATCCACACATTTTGTACAGTAAAAATGACATTTCTCCTGCTAAAGGATTGAGTGGTCACATCTACGGCCTCAGACCCAAAGGAAAAACGAAGACAGTGTGGGGTCATGTTTGAAATGGAACACGAGGTTAATGTACATTTCTTCACCTGTTAATTTTAGTCAAATGATTTTTAATCGTGTATCGCTTTAGTTTGACTAACATCTGATAAAGGGCCAACATGGTCCATTTGAGAAATTTTTGAGAGTTTGCCACTGACCAACCAAGAACCCAAATTGAGAAGGAAGGGGGGGGGGGGTGGAGAGAGAGAGAAGGACGCAGGGATAGAAAGAAGGAGAAGGACGGGGGAGAGAGAAGGAAAGGGGAGAGAGAGAGGAGGACGGAGGGAGAGAGAGAGGACGGAGGGAGAGAGAGAGAAGGATGGATGGAGAGAGGACAGAGGGGGAGAGAGAGGAGGGTGGAGGGGGAGATGAGGACAGGGGAGAGAGAGAGGAGGATGGAAGGGGAGGATGGAGAGGGAGAAAGAGAAGGATGGAGGGAGAGAGAGAGAGAGAGGAGGACGGAGGGGGAGAGAGAAGAATGGAGTGGGAGAGAGAGAAGGACAGAGGGAGAGAGAGAAGGAGAAGGATGGAGGGGGAGAGAGAAGTATGGTGGGGGAGAGAGGAGAAGGACGGAGGAGGCGAGAGAATGTGAGACGAGTATGAAAATAACAGCTGCCTCTTTCCATTGCAGAGCATGTGTCTATACTGTACATGCATTAGTGGTGCCCATACTATATCTGTTTGCTGGCCTGGAGACACACAAAAGCACACACACATTACATAATGCAGCACAACTCCCTACACATTCAGTGATTCATCTGGACACACTCCCTTGGTTGACAACCAAGTTCCATTATTGCTTCCAATTTGCTTCCCCTGTTATACCAGTCTACTCTTGCAGAAGAAATCCTCATATTTTAACTGGCTCTCTCATTATGGGGCAGATTCATCAGGCACTTAACTCCGGATTGTGTGCGCTTAACTGGCGCTTGAATAATCTACCCCCTTTCTCTCTTGTGGTGAGAACAAACAATGGGAATCCATTAACCCAGGGGTTCTGAACTCCAGTCCTCAAGACCCCCCAACAGGTCCGGTTTTCAGGGTATCCCTGCATCAGCACAGGTGCCTCAATCAGTCCCTGATTCAGCACAGGTGAGAAATCCAACATAGAATATGACAGAGAAACAGAGTTTGACTGCAGTTAAGAATCACTTTGCCCGTTTTATCTAGTCTGCCCATTTTCCTATAAACCAGTGGTGGCCCATTCCAGTCCTCAAGGGTCACCAACAGGTCAGGCTCAATGAGTGAGCCACTGATTCAGCCACCTGTGCTGAAGCTGGGATATACTTAAAACCTAAACTGTTGGGGGGCTTGAGGATTGGAGTTGAGCACCCCTGCATTAACCAGATGAATATCATCAAACTTTCTAACAATTTATCAAGTATCTTGTTACCAACGGCCCAGATTTTGTGCAAATGCTGCATTAATTCATTCATTATTTCTACGGGCAAAGTTTACTCTTTTTATTTTAATCAGATTTCATTTGCATCTTGTTTCCCTCAGCTCTTAAAAAACGACGTAACAGCTGAACAACTGCACATCAATCTTCTCTTCCCCTGTGTCTGAGTATCTCATGCTCAATTTGACTCTTACCCTCGGTTCCTGTTGTCCAGAAAATTGTGCACTGTTATAATACTTCTTCCATAAGGCATCCTGTCAACTGGATCAGAACCGAGGACATGGAGATCTCTTCACGCTGTACTTCTAAATGTTCTAACAAAAAAAACCAACATCTGCCTTTAAAAGCCTCAGGATGTACAAATGTGATTAGTATTGTATTACACAACGATATGTTCCCTGGCCTTCATGACAAATGTGTACTGTATACAGAAAGACAGTCTAAATAAGTGACATGTTCAGTTTACACACGTATAATCCAGCTAAGCTAGATGAGTTTTAAAAACAACTATCAAAACAACGCAGACTAAAGTGAATAATAACAGCTATATTTATGTTAACTTCCTTGTTACCATAGGCTGTCCCTTTATAAACTCTGAAAAGCTTCAACAAGTAACACATCAAGATATTTACTGAATGCCACGCTAAAGACCTTAAATATGCCATGTTTTTGCAAGCCAGCTTCATTTTAGATTGTGTCGGCTGTTAAGTTTAACGCGCATGCGTGGATGTGTGTAAATTCGCATCAATAGAGTAGATCCTCAGAAGTCTTTTAAATATTGTATCGCTATGTTACCGCCATTTATCGGACTGATACCCGTAATGCATATCCGCAAAGGGGTTCTGCGTTATGATGCCCGTTAACGTGAAAGCGATCGCATCGATACATTGTAATGCCCGTTAGGCTTACTCATATGCAAATCATATGCTAATGAGCCTTTTTTTTTTTTTTACCAACGCAGATCCTCAATATTTAGGTCATACCAAATACCTGCCGTTACTCACAGCCAGACCCTGATAATCATTGCGTTATTTCTGGGAATAGTCTACCAGCAATGTACTAAATATAGGTCTAAACCCTTTCACTACAAAAAGTTACCTGTGTCGTACAAAGACATTCAGTATATTAGGGATTATATAAATGTCATAAACTGCACTATAGTTGTTAGTGATTAAATTGAATGTAGGATATATTTGTGTGACCTAATACCAGGAAAATCCCTGGAGGAAGCTCGTGAAGAGTGAAACACGCAGGGTGGAGTAATGCTGGCGTTTGGAGGATCCCTCAGGTGTTCCTGGACTTTCTGGAGGTGCTCTCAGCCAAGAACTAATTCCTCTATCCCCAGTTGGAAATGGCTGTGACAGCGGAAACATTGGTGGGAGAGGAAGTGCTGTGTGCCTTCCAGATTTTGACCCTGGGTGGTCTCAATGCCTGAACTATTGCTCTGATTTTGAGTTTATTACTGTATTTATTTTAACTTATAAAGCAATCTGCACCATTGTTGTTTTACTCTATTTTATGTGGGAATCCCCCCTCCCTCCATTATTCATCTCACAATGATGGATGGCTGATGAGGATGTCTGGGTGGTCATACGAGTTGGTCACTCTAGATCAGCGGTGCGCAATCTGTGGGGTGCGACCCCCAGGGGGGGCGCGAGACTGCCGACGGGGGGCGCGGGGTTTACAGAGGCCCCGCGCACTTCCCGAAGGCACTTAAATTAAGTGCCGGGGGAGCTGCAGGGCCTCTGTAAACCATACTTACCCGTGGCTCCGGCGGCTTCCTCCCGGCGTCGCCATGGCAACGCGGCGTCAAAATGACGCTGCGAGGTCACGTGACGTCACGTTGCTATGGCAACGTGACGTCATTACGCCGGAGCGCGGGTAAGTTGGGGTTGGGGGGGGCGCGGGAGCGAGGGGACAGCCGTCAGGGGGGCGCAGGGAAAAAAGTTTGCTCCCCCCTGCTCTAGATAACCACACAGCTTGAATCCCTCACGGAACATATGAGTGGGATATCTTATTACCACATTGGCATTGCAATTATTTTGCCTGTATTGCACTATTTTTGCGCATGAGTTGTGTATTAGTTATCGCGCCTCTGCGCAACGAAAATCGCTGATAATCACAAAAAGAAAATGAGCAGTGTGAATATTGTGAATTGCTGTTTTAATGCTTTTACAATGATTTGACCTACTGCAGTGTTTATGACTGGACAAAGGAATTTCAAAGCCCAGCCGAATTCATTCAGAACCCCTTCAGTCTACATCTGCATTGCCCCAAAGGTGGACAGCCAAAGGGCAGCCAAAGGCTGTCCACCGTTCACTGCTGTTTATTTATGTTACTGCTGCTCTATAGCTTCTGAAACTCACCAGCCCTCTCATCTCCTGTACCCAATGTCTACTTACCCTGCCTATAGTTTGTATGCCCCTTGAGGCAGGGCCTCTTCTAACACATTGAAGGTCTATCCTACCTCTTCTAATACAAGTTTAATCCTGTCTGTAAATGTTACTTATGCCATAATCATATCTCTGACTGTCCATTAAATATCTGTAAACTGAATGTGCCTCAGGCATCAAACTTAGATTGTAAGCTCCACGGCAGGGACTGTGCCTGTAACAATTTTTATGTGCTGGGCACCACGCGCTATACTGTAACTGTGACGTTCTCTGTGTCCCATTGGCAGAAAAGTGCTATATGAAATAAAGTTATTATTACTTACTTCTGAAACTGTGATAAATGACATATAGTTAGTGATAATGGGACGATTTCCAGCCAGAATAATAAAGATGCTATGCTGTCTACTGTATATACATATATATTCAGCATGTAACTAGAAAAATAAGGAGTGTAGTATTAAGTTAGAAATTATATTGGAAAAGTATTAGCTGCCTCTGCAAAGATAAGAAGCCATACATTACTGAAATGATGTTATAAAATATGTTTTCTATTTGTCTCTAAATAAATTGTGAAAAGAACTGGATCGTGAACTATTTGATATATCCCCAAAAGGTGGGACATTTATTTGCACCCGTCTAATGAAGCAAATCTTCAGATCCTCAAAAAAAAAATCATCTTTGATATTGCTATGAACAGAACTTTTAATTTATAAAAACCTTTAATATAAACAAGCTCAGTGATTAAACTCAGAGCACCTATATTATTGCACGTCATCTTCAAATATGTCTACTTCTCAATATGGAGCCATATGGAGCTCAGAAGAGCGGAAATTACGATGTGTTACTAAGTAACCGATACCGTCCCTGGAGAAACCGAATCCTTGGAACCTTCTCATACATCCGCTTAGTACAAAGCCAGCAGCGATGGAACAGCCACAATGAATCCAAATGAGAACCTGTGTGAGAAATTTCTGCAAGCCGATGTCACATTTATATGCACAAAGTGAGAACTGCGACCACATCAAGACATGTCAGAAAGGTAGGAAAGTAATACAAAATGTTATCGCCTATTTGTACGCTGTCTGATCTCAAAGCGAATGAAAGCAATATAGAGTTACAGGATTAAGTGTCTTTTTCAAAAGTGTACAGAGACGTACAGCTGGTAGTAGCTATTATAGGTGGGAAAGCGCAGCCTTGTTAAATAAATGTGCTAGATATTGAAATTAACCTGAAACTTTGGATGGCAGATTATTTAGAAGCATTTCTTATATGAACTAAATTAAATTAGGGTGGAAATAGACTGAAATCATTTCTTGCTGACGAGTGCCATTTAAAAGCCCTTAGAATTAAGCTTTTATTATACTTGTAAATCTATTCTCCGCAGCAAGGCCCTATGTCCAATATGATCTTTTAATAACTACTAATTGGAATCCAGATTTTTAAAATACAACGTGATCATTTTGAGCTACGAAACGCCATTACATCTCATTTAGCATGGCTTTGAAATAATGTAACATTAAATGTGCATAATAAAAGCTACATTATGCATAATTCTTACACTAAATGCATAGCGTTGTGCATTTGGCTTTAATTGTGCGATTTCTGAAAGCAATTACAATCATGTTTTGCAGACTTTAACGTATATACAAACAATAAGTAACAAATATAGAACTTAATGCCTCATTTTCCTGAAGACATAAAAACATGTCGCTATAAATATGTACATTAAGACTTGGAGTTTGATGAGCAATTGAATTTGTGCCAGTTAAGTGTTTTTTTCTGTTATTCATTTATATAGCCTTAATAGTCTTGGAGATCAGTTATTTTGTATGCAAAGTTTAAAATGCCTCTCAAATAACCATGGGCAGGCTCATCAGCAGCAGCCGCCCGGTCACTGCGATCGTTCCTGTCCCTGCTCCTGTCGGCGTTGAAAGTCGTGTACAACTTCCGGCTGACAGGAGGAGAGAGATGCGGATCAGCGCTTTACCGCAGCCTCAAAGAGGTGGGGTGGGGGGGGTTATGAAGAAGAGAGAGGGTGTGTGTGTGTGTGTGTGTGTGTGTGTGTGTGTGTGTGTGTGTGTGTGTGTGTGTGTGTGTGTGTGTGTGTGTGTGCGTCTGTGTGTGTGTGCGTCTGTGTGTGTGCGTCTGTGTGTGTGCGTCTGTGTGTGTGTGTGTGTGTGTGTGTGTGTGTGGAGAAGAGAAAGGTGGGGGGAGAGGGGGAGTAAGGGGAGATGAGAGAGGGAGTGTAAGGGGAAAGAGGTGTAGAGAGCGAGGGAGAGAGTGTAAGGCCGCACTTATAGTGCTGGCGACGCGACCGATGATGTCACCCGTCACCATCGCCACTAGCGAAAGTTATATTTTAGTTTTAAGCGACGTCGCTGGTGATAAGGCCAGTGACATCATGACGGGGTTGGGCAGCGCTCTCTGATTGGTTTAGAGACAGTCACATGTGGCGCTTACTATAAGCGCGTGCGACGGAGTCAATGAATTTGTTTTGGAGCGCCGTTGCCGTCGCCAGGCACTATAAGCGCAGCCTAAGGTGGGGAGGGAGAGAGCATAAGGGGGAGGGAGATAGTGGGAGGGAGTGCAAGGGGGAACAAAGAGGAGGGAGTGTGAAAGGGCGGAAGAGAGAGAGACGGGCTAAACAGGGGGAGATAGACGGACGGGGGAGAAAGGGTTGAGGTTCCCCAAAATGTCACAATCTTATTCTAGGGATTCCTTAAACAAAAAAAATTGAAAACCCTGTAATATAGTCGTATAACATTGGTTTTTATATTATATTGTTTCATATTAGTTCACAGTTGCAATATACTATTCACCTGTAGCACATACTGTAGTGTACACCGACCACAAGACTGACCATCAATGTCTCTGGTACTGTCTGAGAGAATGTATTCATTTTGTAAAGGTTTGACATCCATCTTTCCCTTGTGGGAGAAACCTTCTCTTTTTTTTTTTTATATATACTGTATAATAATATATCACTGCGATGAAGCATAGCCTGTGATTTCCATGCTTTGTTTAGAAATATTATCTCTTTAGCTCCTCAGGTGTGAATACAAGCAGTAATAGCTTCTCTAAATCCTACTCATCGCACTGCTCTGATTTAAGTGATTCCAATACCCCTTTACCAGTTTTATCAAGCAGAGGAGTACTGCAGCAGAGATGTGATTCTGGCATCTCATCCCCAGTAAGTATTATCCCAAACGTTAAGCATCCTTGATGTGATTTGATATTCCTCTTTAGATATTGTCTGCATAGCAATGTGACCTTTGTGCTGAACCCTCTTTCGGAACACTGGTTTTAATTATGGTGAGAAGTAAGGTGCTCATATTATACGGAAAGGTATAGTTCTAAAAAGAAACTCAGAACTTGCAAAGTAGAACTACTTAATGAACAGGAGAAAGTAAATAAAAATAACTTTATTTCATATAACGTTTTTCTCTCAATGGGACGCAAAGGGCGTTACAGTTACAGTATAGCGCGCGGTACGCAGCACATAGGAATGTTACAGACACAGTCCCTGCCCGGATGAGTTTACAATCTATGCTTTTGGTGCCTGAGGCACAGGGAGATAAGTGACTTGCCCACGGAGCTGACGCCAGGAATTGAACCAGGTTCCCTGGATTAACGCTGAGGGGCGACTCCCATTCGGAAGCATGGATCCCCTGCAGCTTGACACTGTGTCTGGTGCTGCGGACTATCACTTTTTCGGCCACGGCACCAGAGACTGTAAGTGTGGCTACATCTGTACATTTAAAATAATTAGAGATGGGCAAATCCGTCACCCAGATTTTCGCTGATGTTTCCCTCAAAATCCGTTTCGTGGTGTAAAATCCGCAAACGGATTTGGGCGGTTTCAGTTCGATACAACCCCTGGAGAGATTTGTAGAATCCAATAGGATTAGATTCTATAAATGCGTCCACTGGTGACGGAATCCACAGAGTGTATTGGTAATAATAATAAAAAATCTGCAAAACGTGAATCGCCCTTTTTCACATTGATCCCCTGAAATCCGTGGACCAAAGGAACCGTCTGATCCACTGCGGATCCAGATTCGCCCCAAAAATGTGCCCATCTTTAAAAATAATGTTTGCGACTTTATGGCATTTTTATAAATAATACAATTTTATGATGCAGTTACTATAAAGACGGGCAGGGACAGATTGTCCTATCGGGCGATGGGGATTACCCTGATGGGCCGGTGCTGTGATTCTGTGCTGTGGCTCCCCATGCAGCAGCCCGGCCCTCACTGTCTGCAATACTCTCCCTCCTCCTGTCGACACCGAGATCCAACTTTCGCCTGTCCGGAGGACGCAGCTGCAGGGTCCCTGGACTGGCGCAGGACCGTTGCTCACCCCAAGATAGGATTGGGGGGAGAGGGGAGGTGTTGGAGTGAATGAGAGGAGGGAAGAGAGAGATGGGGGGTGTCTCTTCTCGGGAGCGGCATCTCAAAGGGTCAAAGCCCAAGGCAAACTACCTTGTCAAAACAGTGAAAAGGTGGCTATCTAGAAAGAATTTTATTTATTGTTGCAATGCTAAATATTGTCATCTGCTGTAGTTTCTTATGTCATATATCTTTGTGACCCAGCGTCACGTCAAGGTGAGAAATCCAACATAGAATATGACAGAGAAACATTGTTTGACTGCAGCTAAGAATCACTTTGCCCGTTTTATCTAGTCTGCCCATTTTCCTATACACCAGTGTTGGCCCACTCCAGTCCTCAAGGGTCACCAATCAGTGAGCCACTGATTGAGCCACCTGTGCTGAAGCAGGGATATCCTGTAAACCTCACCTGTTGGTGGCCCTTGAGGACTGGAGTTGTCCACTCCTGCTCTACTCTATATATAAGTCATGGTTGTTTTATGGACCAATTAGGTTACATATGTTGGGTTCTGAGAGTTGAAACAATACAATGGTTGTAATTTGGTATGAAAAAGTAACTGGATCCCACACTTCTGTACATTAGATGTGCTTTCTGCAACACTACATAAGTACAATAATATATAGTGTCACTATTTTCACAATTGAATGTCAACTTTTATATTGTGACAACCTATCAAAAAAAAACAATATTTCCTTTTCAAAATGTACGGTATAAGTCAATTTTAGCCACGTCAACATGTATTAATTGATACTATAATTAAAATACATTTATAAAACAAGTTTAGGCTTTACTGTTGAAGGTGACAGTGGATCTAAACTTCAATGTTAAAAAGGTTGTTTTGGATTTCATGTAACATAAAAATGATCAAACATACACAATCCCTGCAAACTCTCACCCCAACACCCACCACAGCATGTCATATACTGTATATGTGTGTCAAAATGAGTGCTTTTGGGTGTGACCAAATGTCTGAAGATAGTACGATGTCAAGCCTGAATAATAAATATGCTATATTCTCTATATACATATATATTCAGCATGCAACTAGTTAAAATAAAGAATATAGTATTAAGTTAGAAATTATATTGGAAAATGATTAGCTGCCTCTGCAAAGATAAGAAGGCATAAATCAGACTGAAGACAGGCAGGTGTAGAAATGTTTTATGTGACTCAAGAATATATCTTGTTTTATTAATTTCCATTTTGTATAAAACTTGGTATGTTTAATGTCTGCTGAGTTGAATAGTTAAGGCTTGTTCTATAGTAGGTGCGGACGCGCGTGCACGTGACGCACACTTTTTGTGTGTACAGTCCGTGCTGCCGGGAGCGACAGGTTTGCAGTGTGTGTGTGTGTGTGTGTGTGTGTGTGTGTGTGTGTGTGTGTGTGTGTGTACATGTAGATTGTGTGTTATTAATTTATTATATATTTTTTTAATTAAAAAAAAGACACGTTGAGAATAAATTATTTATTAACATTGTACACACACACACACACACACACACACACACACACACACACACACACACACACACACACACACACACACACACACACACACACACACACACACACACACACTCACACTCACACTCACAAACACACACATACACATACACATACACATACACACACACACATACATTACAGCGGCGGTAGCGGCGCGAATACTTCGTTTTCTGAGTATACCCCGCTATCGCCAGGCTCCAAACTCACTGCCGTGCGCAAGTGCAGCCCTAGCATACAACGGCTGGCTAACCACAGCCAACTATAACTGCGCGCACGGCGCAGCGCGCGCCCCCACTATATTACGGGCCTAAGGCTGTGTTTGGAATCCAAGGTTAGAAATAGTTACTTGGTAAAACAATATAATAGAGATTGGATTTTAAAGATTAGGAACACAGTTAATCCTATAGATACTTAGTGACAGAGTAAGGGGGTTTGTAAATCAAAGTAAATATTGCTAAATGAAGAAACATTGTTCTAACGTTGATGATTAACTAAGGACATTTGGCTGAGAGCGAGAAAAACGGGTGATTACTACAGGATGTTGAGGAAAATGTAAAACGATTATACCTGGATGTATGGAATTCAGAATCATTTAACATCAACTAAACTGACGTTTCTCCACTCTGTAAGCACATTCTGCACAGTATGTGCGCCTGAACACCTGATGTAACTGACTGAAACGATGCTGGAAAAGATGCTTTCTATTTGTCTCTGAATACATTGAGAAAAGAACCAGACCGTGAGCTATTTGATATATCACTTAAAGGTGGGACATTTATTTGCACCCATCTAATGAAGCAAATGTATACAATAAAAGACAAAAATACCCAATGCTACATCCAATATGACAAAAAATTGAGGTAAATGAGAATTTTCACAGGTAGTGTTAGGACCTGCATACTAGTCATGTCGTGATATGGGTGCAGGCTTATAATGCTTTGGCCAAAGAGTTTAACTGTATGACCCTTAATTATGGGAAGATATACAATTATGTATTTAACTATATATTTTTTGTCATATTGGATGTAGCATTGGACTTTTTTGTCTTTTGTTGGAAACATAAAAATGGTCACAGATATACTGTTCTTTACACACATACTGTACCAGTTGCAGTACACATATGTTTTGGTGCGGTGCTGAGTAGCAATAGTTATTTTATTAATATCTGGAATGTCTATTTTAGCAAAGAAAAAAAATGTTAATGTTCTATTTTTGCTTTATTATTACTTACACCTTTTGGATATTAACTTGACTTTCTTTTAATACAGGTAATTTATTCCTGCGTGATTTACATTTGCTCACATATCTAGGAAGCCCAAACTGTGAAGTAGACAGGATCGCTGCTTTAAACTCTTAGGGCTGTAACATATTGCGCGTGCGTCAATTACAATTGGCTGTGTTAGCCAGATATTTTTATATTTGGGGTGCGCGTGCACGGCCGTGAGCGGTGGCGCGGCAGACCAGAAAAATACAAGAAAATTTTGTTTGCACGCTGCTGCCCCACCGCGAGCCAATCACAGCGCGGCCTTACGCTGTGACGTTGGAGCCATGCCCCCTTGCTGCGCACGTCTCCGCTTGCACTATAGCAACTAAATGCGCATGCCACATGCACGTGCAACGCCGGGCACGCGCCTGCCCATGCAGCAGTGTGTACTATATAGCAAGCCTTATGCTGTGGCCATGCTGCCGCTGAGTGTGCTCATGCTTGAGAGCAGTGATGTCACCAACTCTCCAAGCATGAGCGCTCAGCTGTCCTGCATATTTTTTTTCAAGCGCGAGCGTGTCTGGGGGCATGGCCGAGTAGTGACTGGCACTGATTGGTTGCTGAAGGCCATGTGACCCTTCAGCGCCCCTGGAAATCAATTTCACGCGGGCCGCGTGAGCGTGGCCGAACACATTGAGATTTATTGAACTCAATGTGCTAAGCGTCAAGCGCGTTCAGTGGCAGCGTGGACGCAGCCTTAGATACCTGGTCAATGGCTACTGGGAAATGGGCTCTGATGAGAAGATCGGACGCAGAGTTTGCTGGCTCGTTTATTGGCTTTTCCCAGAAGTGACCAGAAAATGTAGAGAACGTTCAAAACAGAGCAATTTGTGTTTTTGACAACTTGTGGTAAACAGCCTATCCCAACTGTTTTGTTGATTAAACATTGAAAACATTTGCAGAAAACAGATAATTTGTTGCATATGCAAACAAAGTAGGGACACACCATCTCACTAAACCATGGCCCAAAGTTATTATAGGGTTCTGCACTGACTTTCAAGATACCCAGGATAAGTATGACTTTTATCTCAGTTATTTACTAGAGAAGTATCAAGCTGTTTTAAGCACTCAATCATTAAATTAACTCTCCAAGGGCTATTTCTATATAACTTACTGTAAAGTATGTAAGCCTCGTTTCCTGGCTCTGAAGGACTTTACATCGAGTTGAACTTTATACATGGCAATGCTCAGTATCCAGGGGTGGATTGGCATTGAAATATGGGCCGTGCATTTGACTGAGTGCCGGCACCTCCTCCCGCGATATTGCAGCATCATGATGTTGCTGCATCCGTGATGGTGTGTTGTCATGAAAACGTGTCACCGTGTGATGTTGCTATGACGATGCAGTGTCACATGACGCCATGACATCTATGGAAGAGTTCCACTCTCTCCCCTGGCAATCAGTTTCATTGTTGTGGGGAGGAGAGCAGGGATCCTGTAACTGTGACACAAAGCACCGCACCAGAAAACAGCTGTGGGCCCCGGACCCACCGGCCAACCAGGCGCCCAGTGTCCCGACTGCCCAATTTGCACCTGTTCAGGGTGCTGCCTGTGGATATGAAGATAGAATAAGAATGGGCACCAGGAACTTTTATAATACAAAAGAGCTTTATTCAGATCTGTTTATAAGGCTCACCACACAAGGACATACTTCACATTAGATATATTAACTGGTAGGACATCATAACGGTACTCTGTGCTTCTTCCCTTGGTAGCTCTCACTCCTACACTGGAGAAGAAATTATGTTTGTTTCCCTTAGTATTGGTGAGATCTCCTGTATAGCGTCCATAGTGCCCCATTTCAAGTTGGCTGCTGTTGGGAATACATTCTGTTTTGTGGGATCTGTTTCCCCTTACTATGTACTGCATACTTCGTCCATGAATATTGGAATGGGAGTTTGCTAAGGACCTTCCGGTTGGGCCGATCCAATTAAGATCTGGAGATACTACTCTGAGAACTCCTATCAAGCACACGCTCACTCCTCTTCCTGCATGAGACCAATCTTGGGCCACTACTGTAGGCGTTAACTATATAGGGCACGTTCCTTAAGTGAAAACTATAAACAGGTAAAGGACACTCTTAAAATACATATCTATATACTTAAACATAATTACAGGGCTCACTATGAGGCCCTCTGTCAGAACTCTGATGAACCTGCTTCTAGAACATTGGGTGAAGCTCTATATATATCCTTCTATCTCCCTATGGTGACATCCCTGGTAACAAGACATTCTACATCACACAATGGGGAGGGGAAATACCAGAGTGATCCACCTGCTTAGCCCATTAAGGCCGTTAACTCCATACATTACTTAGTAGTCCCCAGATAGAGAGTTACCCTTAAAACAGATAGAAGTTCTTAGTGTTTGGATTTATTCTCACATATTTGCCCTTGTATGCCTTTGGTTAACTCAAGGTGATGCTTTTTTTTGTGATTCAGTCACTTTGAAGTATTACATGAATGTATATAAAAAACACTTCAAAGAATAATTAGCTTTCTTTCTTCTCTGGTTTTTAAGCTTCCATGTGATGCGTTCAAATATCTAACTTGGCATAAGTTAAAAGAACACGATGTCCAGGGGACTCAAATTCAATGCCCTAGAGTGAGAGAAGGTAACGTAAGAGTATTCTGGTCATTAAATGGCATTTGCTAAAGTCTTACTGAAAATGTTCCCCTTAATGTTGGTTACAGTTTTAACCCAGATACGAGATGTTTCACTAGCATTAACTGTGCTCATACATTTCATTTAAATTAGGGCCAACAAGTGATGAACTTGTGATGAGAGGAGAGGCCATTCTATTACAAGAAGAGATACACGTAACAGATAAAGAGATATGGCAACAAAGACTGCAAGAAAACTGGGAGAACTGTGTGGTAAGACTGTAAAATACAAAATATTCTACCTTACTTATTAGAACTGTGATATTCTTGAATACGTTTTGTCTTTTGGGGCAAAACAATGCAATTCCCATTTTAAATAAGACAATATAGTAGGATATCCTTAACAAGACTAACAATGAAAACACGTTTTATTGTATGTTTTTTTTAATTAGATTTATATTTTCATTTAATATTGTATTCTACATACTCGAGCTATATAAATGACTGGAATAAATATTGGACGATGCTCATTTATGTATATATGTAGGTATTTATATATATATATCTGTGTGTATATGTATGTATTGTAGTGCCGATGATTATTCTAAAACAAATCAGGGGCAATCACCAAAAAGACCCAGGTACATGCTGGGTACATGCTGCAACATTTCACACATTTCTGCAGACAGACTAATGGCCCATCGAATTAACAGCGGGGGTCCCTGGCAGTCTCATTCAAACTGAATGGGACTGCCCTGCTGTGTTAATCCAATGGGCCATTAGTCTCTGCAGAAATGTGTGAAATGTTGCAGCATGTACCTGGGTCTTGTTGGTGATAGACCCAGATTTTCCAAGGCAAGTTTAAGACAAGTGTTAAAATACTCGTCGGCGCACCTGTATATCTTTATTTGTATAGCGCCATCCATGTTCATAGCACTTTACAGCCGTACTACAAGTTGGCATTAGGAAAAGGAGTCCCTGCCCTGAAGAGCTTACAATCTAAGTGTACAAAATGTACTTGTGTTCACTAAGTATCAGAAACCCAGATGAAATAGGACTCCAAGGAGAAGATTCATCAAGTGCCGGTAACAGGATAGTGCATCTGATCCAACGGTCAGTAGGAGTTAACGCCAGAATTGGTGTTCTAACTCATTCCCGTGCTGGAAGAATCTGCCTCTTACAGCGATCTTGCTATGGCTGGTATTTAACTCAACCTTCAGAACGTTTGTGCTGCCTGTATTTGGCCTCATGATCTATGCTAAGATTTCTGTGCTGCCCCCACTCCGGGTTTGACCTGGAGATTACGGGTTTTTACCACGTTTTTACCGAGTAAACCTCCAGGTGGTGGTGTTTGGCGGCGTTTCCTGGCGTCCTCGGGGGTTCTCCTGGCATCTTCTCCTGCTAGTAACTCCTTTGAATATGGTCGCGTGGTGTCAAATGGCGCCACGTTGCCAGGTCATGCTGTTGACATGACAACAGGACCCTACGTGACGTCTTGACGTCACACGATGCCGCGATGCCATGACAACATGGCATCACGTGATGCCTCAGCGCCATAAGGCGTCCCGTTGTAATGGCAACTTGACACTGCGTGAAGCCATTTAGCATCCCATTGTCATGGCAATGTGCAACGCCGCACGGCCAAATTGACAGGTTGCAGCAGGAAATGCCGCGAAGATGTTGGAGCGATGCCTGAGGATGCCGGGAGACATCAACCACCGGTAAGCGCGACATTTTATAATTTTGTATCCAGGTTGGCCTTCAGTAGAAGGTAGCAACCCTACCTACATTACAGAAAAAGAGGTGGAGGTTCTGGAATTTTGCATATCCCTGATGTACATTGTTATGCAAACATATCCCCTGCTTAAAATGAGACATCATACCTGGCATGCCAGATATTGTAGGTAATTTCACACAGTGGGTTACAGACAGTGCTACAATGGAAAGATGGGGAGGAATAAGCTCTCTGTGCAATATGCAAGGAAGACTTTCCCAAAAACCTTACATTTAGACATCAGAACGCACTTTCCGGATTGCAGAGTTTAAGATTAGTGCATACTGCATGTTGCACAACTCCTATAATCATTTAACTCAGCGGGGAAAGTGTTTTCAGGAACATCTGTGTATGTTGTGTCATTGTATGTGGCATAAATATGAAGACAGAGCCATTAACAAACACCCTCTAGCTGTGTCTACAGATTGGCATCTCACTTCATGCCATGGCAGTTAAGTCTTTAAGTTCTTTTATGGCTTATAAACCAATTGTGACGATAGCTTCAACAGGCTATTAATATTACACAAAATAACTGGGTTTGAACTGAACGAGGCTTAAGATATAATAAAGTGATTTTATTCCTTAGGATAGGTGAACACACGAAATAATACAGTAACAGACAAGAAGTACACTTACTTAGAGGTTGGGGAATGAGAAGTATGATGTAGCATTTCTCTTCAGCAATCAGGTAATCATTCAGGTGATATCAGGTAACCATATCAGCAAACGGAGACGACCAAGGATATAGGGTGGACAGCAGTTTATAAACCTTTTGTCCCTCTATCCTTAACATTAAGTACTTGTGATTGGTTTTCAATTCCCTCCAGCCAATCTTTAACGTGGGAACACATTTGAACACATGCCCCCCTGCTAGCTGGCACAGGCGCAGTAGAACTCTGAGGTCTCATTTCTGTAGCCCCACATATGCAAATGGAATGCCAGCCAGTCTACCCATTTGGATCTCTGGCAGGAAAACCTTTGATGGAAGGTGTTAAATGGGACACTTAAAAACTGCTCTGGTTTGAGCCTTCTCCGCCCACAAATAAACAGTGAGGGTGACAAAACCCTTTGAACAATACTTAAGTCCTAGACATTGGGTCGCCTCTAGGGCCATCTGCTATCCTGGTATGCAAAGGAATTTCCTCTGGGTCTTTGTCCATACCTTGGGACACAGTATTAAACATAAAACATAAACGTATTAAAATATCCGGTTCCATTGGGTCTAGCAGGTCCAAACTTCCCAGTTCTCATTGCCGGAACTGGGACACCATATGGTCCAAAAAGAGACTTGCTACGACCTTCGGAACCGGAGATACACAAATGCACATTAAATCATTTTTCATTTTAATACGAAAATCTCCGCTAAAAAGAAATCTCAGCTTTTCACTAAATCCCCATTGAAAACAACGGGCTTCGCCGCCATAGACTCTCAATGGCAAACCGCCGCCGTTGGCGGCTATGGGAATCCCCGCCATAGACTTTCAACGGGGCGATGCCGCCGTTGAAGTCAATGGGAGTTTTCCGCCGTAGCCGGTCAATGGGGTTTGGCCGCCATTGAAGTCTATGGGAGAAATCCTGAACTTTCAAGGGGGTCCATACTCCGTCGGGTTGGTCCAAGCGGGTCAAGGATGGTTCTGCAGCGATGCCGGAGCAGTGGATACAGATACCCCAAACCCTGATCCGCTGGGCCCTCCGGAACCGGAGCTATGGAATACCAAAATTCAGCATTTTCCACTTAGTCATTTTTCTGAGCCGTTTCTGCCGCCGCCGGCAAAGCCTATGGCGTGACCCGCTCTATCTGGTTCGACCCTTATCGGGGGTCCAGGATTCGGGGACCCGGTTGTGGTCGAGTGGGGGGAAGCCTAGGAACTAGGGGCAAAAAGAATTTTATTTCTAGGTGCTCTAGAACTGTTTATTCCCACGCCAATTAACGTTGAACTTGACTCAAGTGATTTTAACTCTTTTAAAGGACATTGTATCCGCTTTGCGGTTTGCGGTCTGGACGGCAGCCAACTCGTTCTTCGAAAGTTACCTCGAGGAATCTCCATTGAAGTCAATGGGCCCATTGACTTTCAATGGGAAACCGCCGCTCTCCCTCTCGGACGCCACCTGCTGGTCTTTACAGGAAACAGGACTAAAACAGCACAATTCTCTATTGAAATGCATTGAGCCCTAATGGCGGCCAATGGGGACCTGCAAAATGGTGCCTGAAAAGGCGGGAAAACTACACAAAGAGCTATAATCATTAAAGAACTATTAACCCTTGTGCTCCCGGATGGATTCTAGTGTGTGTGTGATGCAGACACTGATTAAACCAGACATTACAATGGAACAGGGGAACAGGGGAAAATACATTTACATGTTATAACAAGGGTTAAATCACAGTTCTGGACCTCAGCCCAGTTAACCCCTTGTCTCCCTGGTGAGGTCAGGGGATGGCCAAATGGGGTGCAACCCCTTTAATACCGGGCCACCCCCTTTCTCCCTCTACACCAATGCCCTCACAGTAGCTGTGGCATGGGATACACGTGGCATGGGATACATGTGGCATGGGATACACGTGGCATGGGATACACAGCTGCTGCAACAGGAGAAATTAGACTATTACAGGGAAAGCTGATGCTGAGACTAGGCGGGATTTTGAAACGGGTGTTCTGTGTCTGTATCTGCAGACTCAAAGCATTCCAACCCATGCACAGGCTTTGCACAGTTTCAATGCAGCCAGGTCTTGTAAGTTTCCAGTCTGTAGCCTTTGTGCTGATGTTGGTTTTCTAAGTCATATATTTTGGCATTGCTTACTATCTCCATGAGATTTATCATTTGTCTGAACACAGTGTAGCTGCAGCATGTTCTGTGAAGTTACAAATAATTCTTTGCTGTGACTAACCACAAACCATTTGAGACATGAGCCGTAAGACCAGGACGACATGCCTCGTTGGTTGATTTACTTCAGTGGTGCAGAGGGCTGCAATGCTTAATACCCCCAAAATGTGTTGCATGCCCATTTGGAAACAGAAGAACTTCTGTATTCCAGCAGGTTGGTTACAATCTGAATTCATACATATAAAGTGAGGGGGGAGGAGGGGAGCGCTCCCTAACTGTTATTGCCCCTATGAGGTCCTGCTCTATTTCTCCCATCTCCCGCTCTCTCTTCCCCACTGTTCTGCCTCTATTTTTACCTCACTCACTCACTCACTCTCACTCTCTCTCTCTCTCTATATATATATATATATATATATTATAAATATTGGTAAGCGTCACATTTTTTGGGTAAATTGCATATATGTATATATACATATCTGAAAATATTTTTTTTTTATTGATCTTTAAGTCATTTTTTTTCTCCATGATGTGCAGATTTAGTAGGATTTCATATTTGTACCACTGGCGAATTTTTTCTACATAATATTCCTTCATCTTTCAACGCCGGGCAAATTACACAAAACGTATAAAAGCGTGAATGAATGTTGGCATTGATCTGCAATGAGACAATTAGGATTAGGCTGCGATACTAAGAGTGCGGGCGACATGAATTAATACTTTCTTTCTTTCTTTTGTAGAATGTAAACCTTTCATTTCAGGGCCTTGGGGACCCTTATCAACAAAGAAACTTTCACAGGATACTTCGAAGATTGATAAGAGTAGAAAGACTTTGGTTGGTCGATAACGCATTGAAAGACTTGAGTGCCATACGATTGCCAAGGTATGTACACACTTTTAGGGCGAAATCCAGAAAGCTCTGTTGTACTCAGAGGTCCAGGGCCGGCCGGGAGTTTGGTGGGGCCCGGTACAGTGGAAGTATAATGGCGGGGCCTCTTCCCTTATCCGTAGCCGGCATCATGTGACATTGTGTTGTCATATGGTGTTGTCATGGCGATGCATTGTCACATGACAGCAGGAGGAGATGCCGGCACCCGTGCTATCCCCCGGCAATCAGATTAAATGTCGTGGGGTAGAGCAGGGTGCCGCTGTAAGTGCGGGGCTCAGTGCATTTGCACCGCCATCAAGCCGGCCCTTCTCAGAACATCACGTAAACATTCTTAGTCTTTGACTGCCACTGAATTGAGCCACCTGTGCTGAAGCAGGGATATCCAGAAAACCTGACCTATCGGTAGCTCTTGGGGACATGAGTTTGCTACCCCTGTTGTAGCAGAACATTGCGTTAGATTCCAATCATATGACATTAAGTATGTTTTACTCCCACCCAGAGCGCGACGTTTAAGTGAATTAAGGATAGACAAGCCTACACTCCGCTTGTAGTCATTTTACAGACCCTCGAGCAAGATGCCATTTGTGTTTATTGTTTGTTTTTTAAATTGAGCTCTAATTTTCCGAGTCCCATACCTGGACAAGGGGCTTCATACACTACCAGGTTTTTCAATTGCTCGCGTCACGCGGCCCAATAGGAAGCAGCGACAGAGGATGTTGTAGCTTCCCATTGGTCCACGTGACTCGGTAGATTTAAAATGTTATTTTGTTTCCCCTAGAGATTAGGGTACTGGAAGCACCTTTCCAGGTATATATATATATATATATATATATATATATATATATATATATATATATATATATATATATATATCAGGAACCAAGGGGTCCTCAAAGCTAAAATGACCACCAGGGACCCCCTACTTATTTATTTATTTATAAAATATTTTACCAGGAAGTAATACATTGAGAGTTACCTCTCGTTTTCAAGTATGTCCTGGGTACAGAGTTAAGACAAATACTACATGGTTACAGATACAGTTACATAAATGAGCAGGTTATACATTATATACAAGACATTGCATGTATTTCCCGCCCATGTAGAACAAACAGGGGGAAGGGGGGTTACCCAAACTTACAGAGGTTCCTTTAAGTCTCTAAGGGCCCTACTTACGATCAGTGATCACTCCATCATAAAACAAAAAGGGGGGGGGAGTCCCCTCACTTCCTTTTCAGAGTAGATCAGGGGCTGCGCTGACACAATCTCCCCTAGAACAAAGAGCAGTAACATTGGGATGTAGTCACGACATAATGGAGTCCCTGGAGCACCAGACTCCATTACGAAGTAGTTACGTCCCAGGACACCGAAAGCGTTAAAGCTGCAGTTCAAGCAATACCATACATGTGTGTTTTTTTAAAATCCATTCTGTACCATGAGAAAATACTTGTAGCATTAAAAAAAACAATCATTTACAAAGTCACATCCCCTTCCTCTTCTGAGACCGGCTCTGGCTCTTGAGCCCTGCCCTCTCTCTAGCAGTGCACAAATTGTATCTAGGCCTGTCTGGTCACATGATCTTCAACACAGAACTTTGCATCCTGGGTACTCTTGTACAGCCCTAACAGTGAATTAAATAACCCCTGATTCAGCAATCGATTGGCAATTTAGCTAATCACTTGTCAGTGTGCAGATTGTATTGATGCACATATTTGATGGAAAAAATAAAATAAAAACGGCAGCTTGAACTGCAGCTTTAAGAGACACACATTGTAAATTCAGATTTCGCTGCCATTTTACCAAAAGAAAAACCTTTTGTAGTGTGATAGATTGTCACTGCAGATGCAAATGTAGCCAAATCTCATTTATTTATTACAAATCCAAAGAAAACCATTCAAAGGCCTTTTAAAAATCAATCATGCTTTCGCTGACCAGTTTCTATTACACAAATCTTTACCACAAACATTGACTTTCTGGGATTGCTAAGGATAATGCATTGCTTTTCTCTGTTTGCAGGTGCAAAGAATTAAATTTAAGCAGAAATCACTTTATATCCTTCAAGCAGCTGCCAAAAATGCCTGTAATTCAGCACTTGTCACTTGCAGCAAATAACATTGAAACATTCAGTGGGCTAACAGACTTGAAACATACTCCTCTGGAATCACTTATTCTGAAGTCAAATCCATGTGAGTTTCTGGAAAACTACAGACTACAGTAAGTCTTAAAAATGTATGTGCTAAGTATCAAATTCTCACTGTAATGCTCAAAGTATTCCTACTGTGTAGCAGCAGTTGTGTATAGCCAAACAAATTCATTTTCTGCATGAATCTAATATTTTGTTACAAAAAAATAATATTTCACACAATGTTTATGTTCGGATGAATTTGTGATTTTTTTTTCTTATAGGGGATCCATGTCAAAATGAATTTTAAGCAAAAAGGGACACACTGCGCTCATTTGCATGTTATTACCCAGAATCCCTTGCTGCAGTGGAAGCGCCGTATGATAAGAGATAATGGGGGGAAGGAAGGGTTGCTGACCTGTCTGAGACATGTGAATGTGCTCACAAGGGATAGTTTTATTTGCTGTTTTTTTCTTAAAATGTACTAGCTACACAACCTGTACAATGTGTTTTTATATTGTCAACTGTCTCTTTGAAATTGTGTATCCCACTTAGGCCAACAGCCACAAAAGGGCGCAAAGTTTTAGCACAATTTTACTTCCCCGTTCATAACAATGTGACTTGGGGCCTACGTTTATTTCAAAATGCTCTTTCAAAAAGAGTGTTGCATGTGGTTATATAAATGACTACATTTCCTACATAGAAAACAACACTTCTAAAACACAAGATTGTAAAAAAAAAAAAAAAAAAAAAGTTGGGTTGGCAAACCACAACCGTAGAATGAATGCACAATGACATATATTAATCCTTTGGCAATTGCGGTAATCAGAATAAGGCACGGGATGGAATAAGTTAGTTGCTACCTGCCCTATGGCAGTGAAAAGTTTGTCTATTCCCACTTAACAACATATTCGGAAGTTGCTATTAAGGCTGCAGTTGTCTTTTTATTTTTTTTATTTTTATTTTTACTTCAATAGTTTCATGTGGGCAATCTCTAATTACCTAAAGAACAGCGTAGCTGCCGGTCAATTCGTTCTCCGTCTATTGATCGGCAAAGTTTGGCGACATCTTTAAATATGGGGAATGTAAATCGTTGCTATAGGAACAAACATGCTTGTTAAAATAGAATACAAGAAAATTGGTCTTTCAAAGTTGTTGTTTTTTTAAAACAGAAAATGCTAAAAGTATTTTTTCTTACTACAGAACTGATTTATTAAAAAACACACATGCAGGATATTGCCTGAACTGCAGCTTTAAAAGAAATCACTTACGCATGTAACACCTTCTGTGCCTTTTTAACATTGTAATAGCTTTTTAAATGTAGACTTCAAAGCCTAATCCAGTGCCATAGAAAAAAAATACATTGGCAGTGCCAACATTGACTCCAGATATACCCGGTTTCATATTATTTGCATCAACGCTTCTCCAAAATAGAAAAACATTGTAACATTTCATAGAAATACAGTCGGACGGCACACTGCACCTCAAAATAGGAGCTTTAACGTGAGGGCTGAAACCTAAATAGCCCCTTGGCCTGGTGAGCATTGCACCCCTTCCGTGTTTTACTCATACACAACACACAAAACACCAAGACACAATTGTGGGTGAAAATGAAAATAAAGTGAAAATAAAAGCGCGACCCCCCTGTATCGTGCCCGAATCAGCGTTACCAGCCATTTGATGACCCTGAGGCAATGTGCCTAACACCCATGGAGATAGTCACACAGAGGGAGAGTGTGCACCTATTATCATAACTGCTCCTTTCTGTAGTAATGTTATTGAGTGTGGCATGCATTCATTTGCCTTCTCTACAAATAGCTCTGTTCTTATTTTAGAGTGTTCTCCAGTCTGCCAAACCTGGAAATATTAGACGGACTTCCAAAACTTCCGGAAGATTGGTCAACATCAGAAGAAAGTGGTTTTCTATCAAGCAAGTGCACCATTTTGTAACCCTGGCGTGCATCAGTGCCTCAGATGTCTTTTCTTCATAAAAATATCATGACAATGGTGATACAGAATTCTATGTTCCTATGGTTTCGGGTATATTGTATTTTTTTTTTACTGGGACCCCTGCTTTTTAACTTGTTTATTAATGACCTTGAGGTTGGCATTGAGAGCAAAGTCTCCATCTTTGCTGATGACACTAAATTGTGTAAGGTAATAGAATCAGAGCAGGATGTAATTTCTCTCCAGAAGGACTTGAAGAGACCGGAAACATGGGCAGGTAAATGGCAGATGAGGTTTAATACAGATAAATGTAAGGTTATGCATTTGGGAAGCAAAAATAAACAGGCGACTTACAAATTAAATGGGGATAAATTGGGGGAATCCTTGATGGAGAAGGATTTAGGAGTGCTGGTAGACAGCAGGCTTAGCAATAGTGCCCAAAGTCATACAGTAGCTGCAAAGGCAAACAAGATCTTATCTTGCATTAAATGTGGAATGGATGGAAGGGAAGTAAACATAATTATGCCCCTTTATAAAGAATTAGTAAGACCACACCTAAAATATGGAGTACAAGTTTGGGGGCCACTCCTTAGAAAATACATTATGGAACTAGAGAGAGTGCAGAGAAGAGCCACCAAATTAATAAAGGGGATGGACAATCTAACTTACAGTATGAGGAGAGGCTAGCTAAATTAGATTTATTTACATTAGAAAAGAGGCGTCTAAGAGGGGATATGATAACTATATACAAATATATTTGGGGAAAATACAAGGAGCTTTCAAAAGAGCTATTTATCCCAAGGACAGTGCAAAGGACTCGGGGTCATCCCTTATTGTTGGAGGAAAAGAGATTTCACCAGCAACAAAGGAAAAGGTTCTTTACAATAAGGCAGTTAAAATGTGGAATTCATTACCCATGGAGATTGTGATGGCAGATACAATAGATTTGTTAAAAAAAGGTTGGACATCTTTTTAGAAAGGAAAGGTATACAGGGATATTCCAAATAAGTAAACATGGGAAGGATGATGACCCAGGGAGTAATCTAATTGCCATTATTTGGAGTCAGGAAGGAATTTATTTTTCCCCTTATGAGATATCGTTGAATGATGTGTCACTGGGGTTTTTTGTTTGCCTTCCTTTGGATCAATATACTGTAAGTACGGATATAGGATATAGGATATCTGTCATCTAAATTTAGCATAAGTTGAACTTGATGGACGCATGTCTCTTCTCAACCTCATCTACAATGTAATTATGTAACTATGTAACACTATTTATTATCTTATTGGGTTTGACTACATTTCTGCAACAACTGCAGTAAATGTAGATAAATGGAAATAAATGTTCAAAGACATTTTTTTCAATCCTCCTATTTATTCACTAAATCAGGGGTGGCAAACTCCAGGCCTCAAGGACCACCAACCGGCAAGTCATTAGGGATATCCTTGCTTCAGCACAGGTGGCGCAATCAGTGGCTCAGTCATTCTGACTAAGCCACTGACTGAGCCACCTGTGCTGAAGCAGGGGTATCCTTAATACCTGACCTGTTGGTGGCCCTTGAGCACTGGAGTTGGACAGTCTTGCCCTAAAGCAACTACGCCAGCGGTATAGCGGTGATAATCGGATTTAACTGCAGCAATATGTAATAGTTTTAATGCAGAGCATGCAAATGCGCATGAAAATTAGTATGTAACACCAAATGACTTATTCATATGCTATTCACTAAACTCAGAGGCTTAGAGATAACCCCAGGCTGCGGTTAGACTATCTTGCCTATGTGTCATAGGATAATGTAATGGTTTGTATTATACTACCCCATAGCAGACATGTATTTGCATGTGGATTTTTGGCGTTAAGTAATTGTGACACTGATTTACCACAGTTCTCCTGAACTGCTGTCAAAAAAGCCATGCGCAAAGAAGCCGATTAACACATGGTTATCGCTCACATACTATCAGCGAAAAAAATATCCTGCGTTATTTTTTACTGTGAGACGCCAGATAGTATCTCCAACTTCTACGTATATTTTTTTTATAGCGCGTTGATTTGAAAGGAATTACTGTGACACATTAATAAAGCCATATGTTTAAAGCTATCATTGTATTTCTGGCAAATTCCCAGCCAACAATAGGAATATTTTGGTTATAAAATAATCAAATGAAATAACACTATCATAAAGAAGAGTTAATAACATACTTAATAAGACTTTTAGTCACAGTTGTAGCCATTATTGCATTATCTAATGGAGACATGTACAGTACTAAGGTCTGTAACTGAATATAATTACTTTGCCATAGTACAATAATGTAATAAATATATATTCTGCCAATATTAGATACATGGTTATGTCACAATAAATCTGAAGTGAAGAAAACGGCTGCAAACAGGGCAATCTTACCACAATTTAGAAGAATTTGTCATTTATTTAGAAGTCTGTGCAGGGACACAAAGTACAAAACACCATGTTTCCGTGAGGACTCACACACCCATCATCAGGTGAAAGGAATAACTCATCAGTAGAACTTCCTTGTATACCTAATTTGTTAGCCCTTTCTACTGGGACTATTAGACATTTCAGATACACTTCTATATTTTAACACAGTCAAATATGCATTCAATTGATATAATTCTATACATTTTACATGAGAGCAACATTTATACAAAACACAAGTAAAAATATTCAGAAATATATATACAATTACTCTTAAGGATAGATGCAAGAGTTAGAATCGAGGACAATTGCTGCCATTTTAAAATGCCTTAATACTGTATAAAGAAATACAAGAATATCTATAGACGCAATGGGCATTTATTTGCAATGAATAATATATTTTTGGCAAATGTAAATATCTTACCTCTTACATATAATTCCTACAGTATATGAGGACATGATAAAGAAAGAAAGTTAGGACAAAGGGCGTTCTTAGCTTATTCAAGATATTAAGGATATTAAAGTGCTTGACACTATACAGCACATTGGTACAGTTTTCAATTACTATCCAATTATATTTGAGGATATTTATTTGAGAAACCATCTGTCTTTTTCTTCTTCATTCAATCCTTTTGGCGATACTATAGCTAAAAGAATTATCCAATATAATTCCCTTTGTAGAATATTTTTTTCTTTATTGTCTCCTTCTGGTAGGGAATGTTCTAGAATCATCCATTGTAATTGTGCCACATTGTGTCGTGCCAAATAGAAAACGTTTTCCTATCAGTGTTACACCGGAAACGAGGCGGACTTCCACTTCAAATATTCGACATCCTGCAAGTGTGCGAAGGCGAACTTCCTATATTATTTTCAATTTCTTAATAAAGTCATTTAAATGCACTTAAAACATATCAGAACTGTATCCTAGAGTCTTGACACGTATTGTATGGATCTTCTATCAGCGAAGAGAAGGAATGGCACTTCAGCTGATGGCAGTCCTATAAAAGGGGGGAAGGGCAAAAATGGATGGAAGTCATTTCTGACACAATCAATATAAATTCCTAAATGAACCAGCTACCAGCGCTCATCTTGCTCTGTGCCACTGACTCACTCTTGTTGATTAATTCCCTTCAGAACTGCAATCTCATTTCTGCATTTTGGACCAGATGTAGTCTGGAAATGAGTTACAAGAGGATCCCAACACAGAGTACATTGCGGTAATTTGGCCTTGAGGAGATTAATGTACATGCCACTACAAACAAACAACTCATATGTTGACAGGGCACCACTGTCGAAGAACTTGGACATGATAAAAGCTATTCCTGAGTGCGGAAGACTCCTGGCACTTACTGCTGACTTCATGATAAAAACAAAAATCAATGCTACCAGACAAGATGGCCACATGATCTTGCAGAGTCTCTGCAGGAAAATGATACATACAGTAAGCATCAAATGCCTAATAACACTCAAAAAGCTGGTGAAAGCGGCAAAGAAGGTAAACTACATCTTACTACACCTTATTGAGTGACTATATAAAACAAAATACAATATATAAGAAGCCTGCAGGTTTGTGAGACTTACTAGGCCTGGCCGCATGGCAAGCCCCAAACACTACCACTATTGCCATTAACCATGTCTACATCCAGACCTTCAGAGTCCGATACTCCATGTGATTTACCTTACCCCACACCACTCGATCTCCCCCAATTGCAGATTGTGCTGAAGACTGGCAGACAAACACCGTTCCAGGGCTTAGTTTTTAAACCTGCAACCTATGCAAAGCAGTACAAATCTTACGTGCATATATATGAACAATAACAGAAATAAATCAGGGAGCCATCTTGTCAACATTTATTTTTATTTTGCAACAAGCTATTAAAGACATTTACGTTTTTTTTTTAAAGTAATCTTGTGGCAAACATCTGTTCACATAACTCTCACTTTCAGAGCAGGGAGAAAGGAGGAGGATAGCACTGTTTCAATGTGGTGCTTGGAGACAAAGCATGAGGTTTACAGCATAACAGCTTGAGTGGGGCCTTGCAGGGACAAACATCCCCAATCTGTTAGTAAAATCTCCAGGATGTAAATGCATAGATAAATCTTCACAATCCTGAACGCACGATACAACAAACTAATACATGATGGCTGAAAATTCCCTTTGTGCTCTTTTAGGGGGGCGGGGGGGTTTACTCGGTGCTCCCTCTGTTAACAATAAATCTTGACCTGCATGCTTATCTCTCATGGATACATTTCTGGACAAAGCAGACAACACAGTGAAACCTAAAGTTCCAAGAGAGAATGGGGGAAAAGGAAACATACTCAAACCCTATGCCATGTTTGGAACCACTTCCACCATCACCACATCAGGAAGATACCAGCACTATTATTACACCAGGAGAGACAACGAAGGGAGTATTGGGCATGACGACACAAATCCTAGATCTCAAAAACACTATAGAAGCAGCTCTAATACAATTAAATACGCACATGGAACATCTAGATAAAGTATAACTCTGCCCATCGGTGTGTGAGACAGATATTAATGATCTCCATGAACAAATTGACAAATATGAAAAAACAGGAGCTAAACAAACAGTCTATGCCTGATTGGTATCCATGAATCCTTAAAAGGACAAGATTGGTGGGACACCTAAGGATTTACACCACAAAGTATATCAAGACCCAACTTGCTTACCTTTGTTGATACGGAGAGAACATAGGATTGGTCCAGAAAAACATAACCAAGACAGCCGTCCAAATCCTGTCATTGTACAAATCCTAAATTTCACAAACAAAGTGAAATTATTGGGAGCCTACAGGAAAATCAGGAAATTGATCTATAAAGAATATTAAATGTAACTTTATCAGAATCACTCAGCCCAAGTTGCATACAAAAGAAGGGAGTTTGTACCAATTTGCTAGGAATTGTTCCAACCTGGCTATAAATTCACCTTGCTGTATCCAGCGAGGCTCAGGGACGATAAAGTCCTGTGGATGGACTCTCCAAAACAAGCCTCGGATTTCCTAAAGGCAACGCCTACAAGACTGAAAATAACTGAGGATAATATTGATACAAGTTGGAGCCGACTGTATATGTCAATGTTAATAGCCAAACGAATTGTTTATGTGATCTTTAATTATTTCCAATTGCATGTATATCTTTATTTATATAGCGCCATTCATGTACATAGCGCTTCACAGCAGTAATACACATGATAATTATATAAATAACAAATCATAGAAATAACACATAATGGGAATAAGCGCTTTCAGACATAAAAGTGACATTTAGAAAAAGGAGTCCTGCCCTAAATAGCTTACAATCTAATTGGTAAGTAGGAGGACATACAGAGACAGTAGGAGAGAGTTCTGCTAAGTGCGTCTGCAAGGGTCCAATGTTTATGTATGAGGTGTATAGTATCAGCCACGGAGCTACTCAGATGCTTCGTAAAGGAGGTGGGTTTTAAGATGGGTCTTAAAGGTGGATAGTTTGTTGTATTTTCAGGTATGTTATATTCCATTTTCTATTTCATATAAATTATGACTTCACTCTATTCTCTGATCCTCAATTTAAGATGAGGAATTCAAAAAGGTTTACGACAATATGGTTGGTTAACTTTGTGTTGACTCTCTTGGTTTTATATTTCCTGTTTTTCAAGTTTTTCTCTTTGGCAGTGAGGAAACCAAGTTACTACACACTACTGAAGAAGACTTCGGGGGTAGTGCTCCAGCAGTCCCAGCTTATTCGAGTAAGACATCTTAAACATGCATGGGCAGGCCGTGGACCAAAAGGCTGGGTTGGACGATGGTCAACTCAACTTTCAGGTAGAACCAAATGGATATGGACAGATAGTTTTTATATCTAATTGTTAATTTAGGGATATTATGGCTTTGAATGAAGCTAAGTCTGAAGATGTGGTTACGATACAGCATCATTTACGGATACTCTCATGGGAATGTGGGAGCAATCAATACACCAACCAAGAGGAAAACGATCTTGAGTAATCTTCAAAGGCTACACATTCACATTGCTAACCTACGGGGCACGCAACTCTCAGATAGGGAACATAAAAAATGGTGCCAAAAATTGGGTAGGAGAACAAAACGTAAAAAGAATAAATATGGCGTGTGCAATTCTTTCCCATAAAAAATTGAAATACAACGTTAACACAAAAAACTTGACCAGGGTGGTAGATGTGATATGTTGTATTGCACCGTAGATATTTTGCATGTACTTGTAGTCAATCTCTATGTTGCTAATTTTCCTAACCATGAATTATTTGTTTCTGTTTATCAGCAGCTCATCCAATGAACAGGTGTGTCAGGGGTGACTTTAATGTTACCGACAATGACTTAGTAGACAGTAGTGAGGCTAAAAATAAACACCCTCTCAAAAAACCACAAACCTTATATACCCTTGGAGATTGCTAAATCCTTAAAAAAAATACATTACTTTTTATTCTGGGGCACCCTCCATCTTCCCCGGAATAGATTATTTATTCACGTCACCAACCCTCCTCCCTAAAATAAAAAAAGTGTAACATTTTTATCTCTAGCCACTCGTCAATATGGTTAGACCTACTGGTTAGCCCTCATCAATTCAAGTCTTATAATTGGAAAAGGACCAATTATCTAAGTAATCCAGGGGATTTCAATAGCATTTTACAAAATGCTTGGTATAATTAGTCAAATGACAATGTCATTAATCTTGATAACCCCACATCGTTCTGGAGAGCATCTAAAGCAGTTCTTGAGGGAACAATTATTTCATACATGGCCAAACAAAAAAAAGAACATTCATACTACACACTCGTGGATATTAAAGGAACAATGAATGTTTTTTTTTAATTTTTTACACAATTATGAAGCAGGGGGTCTCTGGAGCTGAACCCCAATAATTTCAGCTCAGAGGACCCACTGCTTCCTGAGATATAGACCTTCAAAGGAGGAGCTGATATCTCAGCAAAGTTTAAAGCTCCTACATCATACTGGCCAATAGGAAGCCAAACTTGATGACATCATGGCTTCCTATTGGCTCGCAGGACAGGGGAGCTTTGAAACTCCATTACATGAACCGTGCTAGCCAAGCGGAGTGACTACCAGCTCCCCTTATAGAGGTATTTCCAAAGCAGGGGGTACCTGGAACTGAAACTAATGGAGTTCCACACCGAAGACCCCCTACTTCCCTGCTATGTTAAAAAAACAAATAATTAGCAAATAAAATCACCAGCTGGGATTGCCGCTTTAACAACAATTTCAAAGTAGTTTGTAGGACCTTTAAATACTGAAACGAGTAAAGGAAAATACCATGAAGTAAAACAAGTTTATAAACAATGTTACAAAATAGCGCACAAATTCACACAGATTTTCATCACAATGTATATTATAGAGGTTTCAACAAATGGAGTAGCGGTCCAGCTCATCTAATTAAAGGGAAAATATGCCATAAATCTATTGCTATCATTACAGATCACTCAGGTAAAAGATTAACTGATCCCTTTGAGATCAACAACAACTTTAGAACATTTTATGAAAACCTTTTCAAAGAAAAATATATGCTCAATAATCCTATATGTCTGGAGGAAATCATTACAGTTATTTAAAATTCCAAAAATGGAAAATAATATAATATTAAATATGAATATAAATGGACTTTTAATTCAATAGTATATGTTTTTACAAGACAACCTTTCACCAACGTTGGTCACTTTTACAATCATATCTTAACTTCTGGATGTGCTCCCTCAGATTTTAACTTAGCAAGAATAATAGTTCTTCCCTCTTTATATATTACTGAAATTGACGCCTGGAGCATGCTAGAAGGGAACCGAACATCCTGGAGGATGGAGTTAAAGAGTTTTTGTAATTGAGGGATTAGTGTCTTGGCGAGCTTATCGTAATACATTTTTGAAAAGCCGCCTGGCCTTGGGGCTCTAGAGGGTTTCAGTGATTTGATTGTGGCTGTGATCTCCTCACTTGAAATTGGTTTATTTACAGAGATTATATTGTGTTCTTTAAATTTAGGGAGATCTAGGAATGATAGATACATTAACAGGGATTATGGATGCTGCTTATTGGTCCCCATTTTTTGGCCGTCATATAGTTGAGTATAGTATTGACAGAACTCTTTTGCTATGAAGTCTGGCTTTGAGGTAAGAGTGCCGTTTTTCAGTCTAATAGATTTAATTTTGTTATTTGGTTGTCTGTTACGGAGTGTGGCTGCTAGTTAGCTTAGTTATCCTTTTAAAAAAACTTTAGTTTAGTTCACATTAGGATTTTTCGGCCTCTGAGGTTAGGCATATACTCAGAAAAATCCACATCTTGTTGTGTTGTTCCTGCAAAATATGGGATACTGAGTGGGTCCTGAACATGAAGGGCCGCAAAAAAAGGGACATTTTATTTTAAAGACTTTTTGAGTGAACCGGCCAGTCAAAACAGTGAACAGGCGCCTCCACACAAACTTTTCACATTTCAATTGACCATTTCCCATATAATCGCAAATAAATCTTCTTTGATTTATCCTTCAATATAGTCCATTGGGTTAATCAAACACAAATAAGGAAAAGAGAGAATCGATACCATCAGTATTGGAAGCCAGGGATGGTATCAGAGAGACAGTGTACATGTTTTATGTTTTACAATTTATGTATAATTTCCAATGATGGATGTCCCTTCAAACATGATTGTAAATGTATTACTAATAAAGAACACTAAACATTATAACGTGTTTTTAAACAAAACAAAAACTATCCTACTTCTTCAGCCTTCATTTCTGTCTAATCCCTTAATGTACATGATTTATACATACAGTAACAATACACCATTGTAAATGATATCTTTGTTAGATAAAATACATGTTCATAGAACTGCTTCAGTCATTTAATGCGGTTGTTTCTGGGAAATCACTCATGCTGATAATCTTTAATATATTTATTCTGACGATGTCCCAATTAAGAGTGCGTTGGGTAGGTAATACAATTGGTGGCTTCATTTTCTCAACTACATTTTCATCCCACATTTCTTCAACCCTAACAAAGAAAAATAATTTATTTTTTTTAAAAACATATAATGCTATAACTAATACAATCTCTATTCACATGGTTAAATAATGCTTTAGGGAATGTGATATGCAGAGGCTCAACAAGACCAACATTTTAAATGGGTCTATATATATATATATCAACCTTTATAACTTAAAAATGGTGAACTGAATTCTCCCTGGCTATTGGTATTGTATGTGAAATTGGGGTACCATCAGGTTGTAAAACCACAGCCCATAGCAGTGTCCCATTAATTTGGGATCAATAAATGCAACACCACTAAAACAGCATTCCAAGATTATGGCGTGGCTTAAGAAATAGGCTTTTTAGTATATCTTACCCAATATACCACTTATTATCATCCAGACCCAAGGAGCTTCCGGGAACACCAGAGCGGGCTTTTAGGAATCTTGGGACACGGCGTTCCAGAAGAAGAATAGTAGCAGCGACCTGAAAATGTATGTGAAAGAGTGTAGTATCATGGTGGGTGTGATTTATTACAAGTCACTGATACATTTCATAACTTACTTCTTATAATTCAGAAAAAAATAGCATAACCACAAGGGCCTTTTCTTACTTGCCAACATTAATTATTCGGCACAGTACACATACTTTTCTCTGGCAATATCCACTTACTGTACATGTTATTAACACATTTGTGAAGAAAGAAAGAACTCTCATGTAAAGACTTTAATTCAACCACCTTGACAAGTTTTTGAGTTAAGTCACTAATGCCCAAATCCGCAGATGTCCGGTGACTCGGTGATAATAACGGACCGCTATAAAATCACTAATGGACGTTATTTACCCTTCGTTAATAAATATCTACAAAGAAAATTATATGCAAAAACAATGCCCGCCTCTCTTCCCCCCCTCATTAATGATAACATCTGTTCTACTTAATACAATGCCCTTTCCAGCCGAAAACAACACTTCACACTGTGTTATAAAGCTTTGAACACACACATCAACACTTAATGAGGTGTTAACCTATGTTAACGCCTCGTTAAGTCAGTAATGAACCTCTGTAGTTCTGGGCTTAACTAAGAGCTTAGCAGGAGAGGTTTTACCCAATACTTGTATCCCCAAAATCTGTGCTACATTTTGTTATGGAACATGCAACCAGCTATTATTATGAACCACCCCACTCTAGGGGTAAATTCTATCAACTTCAGAGCGGCGTTAAGGTCCACTTCAGAGTATATAGAATTGCCCCATTAATGAGATCGGTTGGGAAACATCTTGCGATACCTGAATGTAATGTTCATGTCAACCTGCCCACAACACATTTTTTTTAATGATACAATATTTATTATAGTACCTGTATTTTCCATAACTCCTCTCTCTCATGTGCTATTCGCCAATATGTATCGTCCATCATTGCAATCAACATGTTTAACATTAGAAGGTAGACAAACACCATGTAGACTGAATATGTAATATATACCAAAGGAAAAGATGTCTCAATAGGAATCGGTAATGTGGTCAGCCCCATCATCAATTCCGTTGCGGCATACAATGTCATTGAAAAGTCTTTAAAAAATGAATCACTTTCAAGTTCCAGTGTTTGGCACATAACATAAAAGGCTGTGGAGAAAGAAAGATGGTGGGAAGCAAATTTCATTGAAGCGGTTGATCTTTCAGACGTCATGAAAATCGCTGATTACGTTTTATATTGGAATAATTAATCAATAACGTAGCAGTTATCAGTGAACAGAAGTGTATTTTTGCTATTTAAAATAGGGACTGGTTGATTTATACGGGATAATTTGTTACCTACAATGTAAAATTGATATGAAGTTCAGGAGGTCAGGTTAATGTAATTTAAAATGGCTAATTGATGTACAAGAGACCCAGATTTCAGAAACAAAACAGATAGGTTAGGTTAACTTTGGGCCCATTCAATTAAAATAAAATGTAACATAATGTGAAACATGTGTGCCTTAAATCTGCTCCCATCTCTTTACGTTGGGATGTAGTCAATTTGGGTAGAGAAAAAGGTTCCATAATCCTAAACAAAGGATACATTATCTATGTCTAAACTACAATACATAATTCAGTTTTAAATAAAGAAATGTGCTAGAATAGGAATGTATTCCTCCCGGTCACTTAGCATTCTCTTCCCATTCCTATTCATTATATAATCATTATATGGAGTTTGCTCTGGATCCCTCAGTTTCAGACACAAAAGTTGCCCTGGTTCATGTTTGCTGTGAATTGACATTACCGAAAGCATAAACGTCTTTTTGCCGTTTGTATTTTAAACTTTACAATTATTTGACTGTCATCATAAACAAAAATGAATTCAAGCTTTTCAAAGATGGTGTCCACCAGGAGGACGTGTGGTTTAGTAATCATGTCACCATTTAAAGTGGGTGAAACCAGTTTGCTCCTTGTAAGTTGTGACCTTGGCAATATTTACTCATTCGTACTGCTCCCTTTTCGTGGTAGAAGACAAGACAACATATGGCCCATTCACTTCGGATGCCATAAAGTGTCTTATGGAATAGCTACACTTAGCAAAGATGCTATGGCCCTTCAATGCCTCAGGTACAAAAATTATATTGTTCAGCACAGTGTACGCTATACAATTATGAAGCAGTTCAGTTAGAGGTGGGTGTTACATGCACTGTTGTTTTAAGAGGCAACACATAAAATCTGATATCAGTTTGAAACAAAAAACGTGTATCTTACCAGAGCTGAAACCAATGATAACAATGAACACTAAGCAGAGCCAACATAGAAGATCGGCAAAGATTATCTGTATAAAAATATAACACAAAACATATTGTCAGTCACAAACTGGTCTCTCTAAGTATGTATCATATGGTATCTGGTAGTCAGTACGTGAGCATGATTTTGGCCAATTGATAAGTGCATTTTGATATCACCCATATACACTGGAAAATAGCATGGCCCATTAAGTTTCATAAAAATAAAATTAATTTATGATGATTCAGATATGGAACATGTTGGGAACAGAGGTTTTTGAAGTTGGAGAATATGCTTTGATATTATAAATGGCCAAGAATTTAAACTGTACACAGTTCAAAGTTGGTAGTGTACAACCTGCAGACCGGGTCTGGCCTTGACGTGGTTGCAGGCTTGAAATGTGTTGGCCAACGGAACTAAATGACCCATGTTTATTGGAAGAAAATAAGTAGAAAAAACATAGTATTGATGATAATCATTGATAATGAACGAAATAATTTGCCATATTGGATTGGAATAGAAATTAAAACTAAATATGTTCAATAATATCCCAGAAACATGCTTATTTGCATGAATTCTGGGAATGGACATGCAAATAAATACATGAACTCACACAAAGTCAAGCCAACTCACTAAAGATATTGGCCCATATGTACAAAACAGTTTTACACCATGAGATACCTTCTGGCACAAGAAGACAGCCACTCAAATGAGTGGATCATAAAGTGTACACCAGTTCCAGGAAATGTATTAAGAAATAGCATGGCTTAGTACAGTGTTTCCCAACTCCAGTCCTCGGGGAACCCAACAGGTCAGGTCTTAATGATATCCCTGCTCCAGCACAGGTGGGTCAGTCAAAATGACTGAGCAGCTGATTGACTCATCTGTGCTGGAGCAAGGATATCCTTAAGACCTGACCTGTTGGGGTTCCCTGAGTACTGGAGTTGGGAAACACTGGCTTAGTAAATACGGCCCAATGTATTCATGACTAGCTCAAGCTAGAGAAAATGCTCACACCAACCCCGATTAGTGCTCAGAGGTGCTACTTTCATTATCTGCACACAATCCTTACCTTCTGAATCATTATTGAAAACTGGCCCAGCATTTTAAATCCTCTGGCAAAGTAGATTGAATTGCACCATCCAATTATCAATGCAAGAGAAAGTGGAATCGCTTCACAATCATGCTCAAGTATTCTCAAAATCGCTGCAGAAAATATTAATATGGAGTATGCCACCCTACAGGAAACATGATTTTTTTTAGTTGGTATGAAAATATTTATTAAGAAATGAGTAAGTTAGGAAAGGTAATGAGGAAGACCTTTTAAACTTTTATGATTATATAAATAAAAATAGTGTTAATTTACATTTTACCCATGAACATAATCCGTCATCTGTTAACTTTTTAGATTTAATTTTATTCAACGAAGGGGAGAAGATTTTAACTAAAACATTTTTTAAACAAGTTGATTCAAACAGTTATTTAGATCAAAAAAGCAACCATTCAATGGCTTGGATCAATAATATTCCTTATGGTCAGCTTTTGAGGGTTCGTCGTAACTGCACAAAGGATTCAGATTTTGATGAACAGGCTTTAATTTTAGTTAATAAATTTTTAGCAAAAGGATATCAAAAAGATAAACTAGAGGTAGTACTATCTAAAGTAAGGGAACAAAATCAGAGTACACTCATCGTAGGGAAAGGCCAGAATACATTAGATGTTAGAACTGATACTACCAATAAAGAGGGCAATTGTTTATTTATTACAAAATTCAATGGGGCCTCTACTGAAATAAAGAATATTTTAATGAAACACTGGGGAATCCTGCAGAACGATCCTATTTTAGGAAAAGTCCTCAGGAAGGACCCAGATATCGTTTTTAGACGAGCCAAGAATCTAAAAAATGTCCTTGGACCTACCTTATTGAGACAGTGTGGTACAGATAAGAAGAAAGATTTGATTCATAACAACAACATGTGGTTACCACCACCCCCGCAACGCTGTTACAAGTGTGGACATACCAATTGTTTGACTTGTAAACATATCATCAATAAAAGTACTGAATTTAAATCCACGACTACTGGAGAAGTTGTCAAAATTAAACAGTTTATTAACTGTAACACTGAATTTACCATCTATCTGCTTACTTGTCCTTGTGGGCTCTATTATATAGGTAGAACAAAACGGAGTCTCAAAGAAAGATTTAGAGAACATAGAAGGAATATCATAAAAGGATTCGTTGGCCATGGGGTCTCGCGACACTTCCTCACAAAACATAATATGTGTACTGAGGGTTTAACAATTATGGGTATAGAACACATTGAAAAAACCAATATGAGAGGTGATAGACTCCTAAGACTTAGAAAACAAGAGACATATTGGATCTTTAAATTACAGACATTGAGCCCCAGAGGCCTAAATGAGGATATTGACCTTTTAGCATTTCAATGATACAATAGCTATTTTTATTTCTGTTTATAGTCGTGTTGTCCACTTTGATCTATTTGTTTAATATTTAATCATATTTGTGTTTTATAACCAACAAGTGTTTCATAACAATTTACCTATATAAGATATATCGGTCTAATTAATATGTTGATATAAATTATAAGTAGAAATTAAATAAGTGAAATATCAAACTATTTAACATTTTATGGCTTGTTTTTCATAGCGTCAAAATAGGGTTGACGTATAAACAAACTAAAACAAATAGAGACAAATACATCCTCTATGCCAAAGTATAAAGTCCCTTGTGTTCCCAGGACAAAGTTAGCTATGTACAGTATATTTAATAATGTATTCTGTCAGTCTTGTTGTCCATTAAGGCCCATTCACTGCAATCTGCCACAGTTTGCACTGTGTTATTATGTACCAGAAGGCTCGTCGTTTTAACATATTTATAAGCAAAGAAGAAGCATTACTCTGGATTAACATAGTAATGAAATGTATTCTAGGTGCTGGCAGCCAGGGAGCTCTTTATTTGGGTTAATAGTTTTTACTCTATCAAAAGACAAAACCGTTGTTTGAATTTCCATTCCATTGCTATGTAACAGCAGCGACAGAAGGGGTAATCCTGTACATATGGGAACAGATAAACATTGCTCGTTTTGCTTGAAGAAACATAACGCTGCTTGATTATCAGAATAAAACATGCTTCCTTTATATGGAAAGCTGGCAGAGTAGTGAGCAGGGAGGAGGACACACTGGAAAACTGGCAGAAAAGCTGAATACTGCGTCATCACCATTCTTCTATCGCTGAGAATCATAATATGATTGTGTTTCCTGGATTTCAGTGAAGATTTTGAAGTGAAACTGAGTGGTTGTGATCTTTTCTCACAGAAATTATCTGCAACTGCAGACTTTCCTTCTACTGGCCTTGAAGTTCTGTTTTTCTGAGATTACTGTGCTGGTATTACAGAGAAGGAGTGTCTCAGTGAGGAAAGACACTGACACTGAGTTTGAATCAGGGGACCCTTTGTGACCTTAGGCAAATCACTTTATATCTCTGTGCAACAAAAACAAAAAGCAACATAGATTG
>NC_134496.1:42769901-42834901 GCF_040206685.1 Ascaphus truei
AATAACATGACTCAAATAACCATAATATACACCCTTTAAGAGAGTTGTGAGCTAATATAGAGCAGGAAAAAAAGGGGGGGAAATGAGAATAATTAGACATGATTCAAAGTAGAGGCACATACATGTAGAACAGAACGTTATCAAAAGAACTAGGGCTATCAAATTCCATGGTCAGATCATTTAGGGTTACACAGTTCTTCATAGACACATTGGGGAGATTCTATAATATGTGCGGAACCGGATGTTTTCAGCTCAAGTCTTCTATTAAAGTAAATGGGGAATATTGACAGAAAGTGGGTAAATCATCCACCTCGCCCCATATAGAATCAGTTCCATAGGGGCTTATTCAGTAAGACGGAGATTTCCCGCGCTGTAGTTCTGGATTATCACTACTGCCGTTTACTTTAATAAGCCCCATAGAGCTATTCATTTGAGAAACATCATATTAAGACTATTTTAAGGAAAAGGTGGAATCCATACGTCAGAACATCCCCTCTGTTTCCTCCTACCATCCTACACCGCTTCCTAACTCTCCTCCTGCCTTCCTTTACTCTTTTTCCGCTGTCACAGAGGAGGATGTGTCGCTGCTGATTTCCTCTTCTCCCTCTACCACTTGCCCTCTTGATCCTATTTTCTCCCATTTCCTTAAACCTTTTGTTCCTACAGTACTATAATCCCTATGCTCACACACATTTTTATCTCCTCCCTCTACTCTTGTACCTTTTCCTCCTCCATCAAACATGGAACAGCTACTGAATACCATTTCTCAAAAAACAGCTAGCTTGACCCTACCTGTCTTTCTAACTATCGACCTGTCTCTCTCCAGCCTTTTGCCTCTAAACTCCTTGAACGTCTTGTATTCACTTTCTCAACACCTATCCTCTGCTAGATCCTCTACAATCTGGCTTCCACACTGCTCACTTGACTGAAACAGACCTCACTAAAATAAGTAATGACCTCCATGCTGCCAAAGACAGAGGTCATTACACTCTGCTCATATTATTTGACCTCTCTGCAGCATTTGACACCGTGGACCACCCTCTTCTCCTTTACATTCTCCATACTCATGGTATTCGTAACAAAGCTCTATCTTGGATCTCCTCTTACCTCTCCCATCGTACTTTCAGTGTCTCTTCTGCGAACACCTCCTCCTCTATTGATCTCTCTGTGGGGATATCCCAGGGCTCTGTCCTGGTACCTCTTCTCTTTTCTCTGTACACACTTTCTCTAGGTGACCTAATCACATTTCTTGAGTTTAAATATCACCTCTATGCTGATGACACACAAATTTACTTTTCAACCCCTGACCTTACACCTGCTGTACAGACCAAAGTTTCTGAATGTCTCTCTGCGATATCATCCTGAATGGCTCTCTGCCAGCTTAAACTTAACATGGCTAAAACAGAGCTCCTCATACTTCCTCCCAAATCTGGCCCTACTACCTCCTTCCAAATTACTGTTGGAAGTACTTCATTAACCCAGTAGCCCAAGCACGCTGCCTAGGGGTTACACTCAACTCCTCTCTCACATTCAAAACGTATCTAAAACCTGTCGCTTTTTCCTCTGACTCAGGCCCTCATTCTCTCCTGTCTCAATTACTGTAACCTCCTGCTGTCTGGTCTTCCTGCCTCTCACCTGTCTCCTCTACAATCTATACTAAACACTGCTGCCAGAATCACTCTACTCTTTCCTAAATCTGTCTGAGCGTCTCTCCTGCTGAAATCCCTCTCCTGGCTTCCTATTAAATCCAGCATCTCGCACTTAATTCTCCTCCTCACGTTTAAAGCTTTACACTCTTCTGCACCTCCCTACATCTCGGCCCCAATTTCTCGCTATGCACCATCCCGACTGTTGCGTTCTGCTCAAGGATGCCTTCTCTCTACACCCTTTATATCTAAAGCCCTCTCCCGCCTTTAACCTTTTTCACTGACTGCCCCACACCTCTGGAATGCCCTTCCCCTCAGTACCAGACAAGCACCCTCTCTATCCACCTTTAAGACCCACCTTAAGACACACTTGCTTAAAGAAGCATATGAGTAGCACTGTGGCTAATACTATACACATGATACATAAAGCTTGGCCCCCTGCAGATGCACTTACCAGAATGCCCTCCTACTGTCTCTGTACGTTCTTCCTACCTACCAATTAGATTGTAAGCTCTTCGGAGCAGGGACTCATCTTCTAAAATGTTACTTTTGTGTCTGAAGCACTTATTCCCATGATCTGTTATTTTTATTATTTGTTATTTATATTATTATGTCACGTGTATTACTGCTGTGAAGCGCTACAGTATGTACATTAATGGTGCTATATAAATAAAGACATACTGTACATAGATACATATTACACTTTGGAGCTAGTTGCTATAGTAAAATAATAAAAAAAATTACCTTCTATCCTTTGAAAGAGCATTTAATGCAGGGGTCTCAAACTCAGTCCTCAAGTGCCACCAACAGGCCAGGTTTTATGGATATCCCTGCTTCAGCACAGGTGGCTCAATCAGTGGCTCAGTCAAATACAGAGCCACTGATTGAGCCACATGTGCAAAAGCAGGGTTATCCATAAAAGCTGGCCTGATGGTGACCTTTGAGGACCGAGATTGAGACCCCTGATTTAATGGCAGTCAGGTTTGACGATTAACCCATTCCCAACCAAGTTGATGGCAAAATAACGATCGACTTACAGAAAAGCATTTTTGTGTCATGATTGTTACGTTGTCCATTTCCTCCGGAGTCTTTGGTTTCAGAGGGCGGAAAATGCTAACGGTGGTGAAGATGACCATGTATACAAGGTAGCTGAACATCCAAATGAGGAAATGTTTGTAACCGAACGACTTCCACTTCTGGTTCAGCAATTCTTTGACTGGTGTGACATCAACAAATTGACGGACCTAACCAACAATACAACCACGAGTTATAAAAAAAATTAAAATAAAATGCATTTCGACTCTGTAGCCAATTTTTTCTATTTATAGTCTTAGTACAGTATATTTTATTTATATTGTTAATTGCTTGAAAGCCAAGAAAAGAATAAATACTCTTCAGTGTATTGTTGTTCCCTCTAGCATGGAAGAGGTTAATTGTACAATATTAGGGTAATATTAAAGTTCATGTTTAATTCAGTTGGATTATGAGATTGCTTCTAGCTACGAATAGTTGATGACACAAACAGTTTTTCCTAAATTATAGAAATAAATATTTATGAGGTACTTATATTTGCTCTGTGCCTTCGGTGGGTTCCCAATTACTAAGTCAATGCTGTCTTAGAAATCCATTAATGTAACAATGTGCCGAAATTACATCTATCTGAGGAGTCCTTGGAAAACGAATCCTTTTACATGGAAACATTTAATCAAATGTGGCTTTCGCTGTATTAGTAATGAAATAAAACATCAGGTAGGTGTGGAAGAAAACAAGAATGCATCAAATGGCCCAATCAAGTTTTTCAACCAACACGTCCCACGCGAAGAATAGCCAATAATATCCTTTCTACGGTAATAATAATGGAATGAGAATGTCCAGAGGGCACAAATCTTTATTCTCTAGATAGGTGGTGCACTTATGAGCCAACAAAGCATAATATACAGTGAAAGTAGGCACACGCAGAGTGGAAATAATGAGATTAAATAAACCAGATTGCTTTAGGTAGTAATTGGTATAAACCTAGTTTCATGCCGCCAGCATTAATTGCATAAACATGTTTTGACTTATAAATAGGATGGAGCACAAAGGTGGCTCTAGAGTTGTGCTTATTACCACTTAGGGTTATTTTTGTGCTGGAAATCACAAGAACTAACTGTAATTCTTTTTTTAGTGGTCAATAAAAAAATGAATATAGTGATTATGGCATTATTAGGTGTTGTACTAATAAAAACCTGGATGGACTCCATAGTCCAACAGCTTTTGCCCAACTCTAGCCAAGTGACAAGTCAAATGTTATACAGTCTACATGAAAGGAGCACAAAATAAAGTAAAAGTGCATATTTACCTGCGGCTTCTGGCTAGAAGTTATAATGTCCAAGACGGATTTCTGAGACATCCATGTATCAATATTTGTTAAGTCATAAATGCTGTATGAAATTGTGCCTATGGTCCAGTATATCTTCTTTTGCTTCTTGACAAGGTAATTAAACATCTGTATTTTTTATAAAAACACCACAAGTTAAGCCTGTGTTACAATTTCATAATCAGTTTCTTTCTGTGTGAAGACATTTTGCCCCGATTGTGTCATTATACCATATGAGGAGTGATTATATGGATACATTAGGGGACATTCATTTACATAAACATGTATTGAATGATCATACTTGTATCTTTAATAATGCTACTATTTCTAAAAACAAAACAATGATGTAACATGCAAACGTAAAACAAGCAGATAAAAGCTTACAGGAAATCAGATGTGCAGATTAAAAAAATGAATGATGAATGACAAATTATTACTTATATATAGAAAATGAATAAAGCACTCTAGCAAAATTGATAAGATTCCCGTGAGGTTATTACATTATTAAGAGATGGCATTCATTTTCACTCAGTATTCTGTATTGTGCTCTGTATGGTACATATCTTTAAACCAACAATATTAGAAAAGTAAAAATCAATGTTTACAGGATTTGTTTTAAGACTTGTATTTGGAAATATATAATTCTTCACTGAGAATAATTTAATGTGAACCGCATTCTGTTGCATTTTATGCTTGGTTTCCCTTTTTACTATCCCAGCCTATTCCTCTCTGTAACGTTACTATACTAGGTTATAATGTATGACCCTCCCGTGCATTGTTGGTCAACAAGCATCTCACAGGCCACATGCAGCCTATGGAAGCTTCACCTGGGACAGCACAGATGCAGCCCCTTGCATTGTGTGACCTCCCTTTGCGATCCCGGGAGGTCCCGCCAAGTCAGGCGTGCAGAAGGCATCACAGACTTGGCTGATGTGTACAGCTGCAGGGTGTTAAGAGTCATGTGCAGCCAATTTGAAGGCTCAAGGACCCCTATGTGGCTCTTGATAGATATGTTGCATACCATTGCTCTAGTATACATAAAGGTTACCATTTTGAGTAAATCAATATTATTTCTACAGGAGATAGCACATACAAATAAACTACAGATCTCTGTCTTTGCCCTAAGTATTACTTTAACATTCAACATTTGCAAATAAAAAACAACTGTTTTATCAAGACAATAAAATGCATGTTGGAAGTATAGTAGTTAAAAAATGTTTGTTTTTTTCTTATAGAAAACCCACCAAACATTTTTTTTTTCACACCAGAGAAAATCTAAAAAGTCGCAGAGAAAATGAAAATAAGGTTTACTGATTTCCGCAGTAACAATAAATATTTGAATGTGTTCATCTTTGTCAAAATAATTTTCTGGCCAAATGTCTCCCCTACTTGGTTCGGATAAATGTGTGGAAGCACACTGCATTATTCATGCTCTCATAACAAAATGAGACTTCAGAAAGTAACAGAGTAACAGCTAAACCAATACGCATAGTTAGAAGAACAAGTATAATGAATAATTGAAGAACATTGTCACTAACTTCGATGTCTCCCTCATTGGCGGCCAGTGTTAATGGAGTGAAGCCATCATTATTTTCTAGATGTGCCACACGATGAGAATCCTTGAGGGACACTAGCGCTAAGATCACATCATACATATGACAGGCCAGTTCTTTATTCTGCTGAAGGACCAATACATGAAACACAGTGTTTCCTAAAACAAATGAAGACAGATTTAGTAGTACACTGAGACATTTATTTTGCTGAATATTTATGTTTACAAAAAATTGCTTTTTTTTCTATTTTTAATAATCCCGCTTAGAAAACATTTTCACTTAAACATGATGTACAGAAGGCAAATGGCATTCTAATGACAGGTCATAATACTACAAGTATGTTTTGTAAGTGTGACATGTAAGAAGAATTTTTTTGGGAAAAAAAACCTATACAATACTATTATTGACAATATACCAATAAAACATTAAGACTATAGGGGGATATTGATTGAAGTCTCACAATTGAAAAACAAGGGCACAACCTGGCAACTGAATTGCAACAGATTTATCACAGACAACAGTTCAATTGCTATCAATAATACTCAATAATACTCTTCTCCTTCAACAAATACGGTGCTGTTTTTGCATTGGTTTGGCACCAATTTTGCAGCTATGGGACTTGAGGAAATACAGCCCAAAATGTTGTAATGAATGGTAATTGCCATTGTGTGGTTGTAGATGACATCAGGATATTCTGTATTTCGCATATTCTTGGCTTTACCTAGTGAGTCTTGGGCATCTAACGGTGCTCCATGCTCCACAAGAAGCGCTGTGATGTCTTCATTTCCTGTGCATGCTGCAAATGATAATGGGTATTCACCTGGCAGTGTCAAAGAAATAGGATTAGCCTGAGACAACACTGATCAATTTAGTTATCTGCCTATCACCTGGCAGAGAACTCTGGCTATTCTGTATTTCAAAATCTACAGATTCACCAATCAATAGAATTAAATAATTTATATTAGAATAATATTTATTCCATGACTATTTTCTATGGCTGGGTCCTCAGTGGCCGCTGCGGCGTGCGCTACGGCGTGCGTTACAGCGTGCGTGCCACACACCACAGCACAGCCCTCTAAGGGAGAGGCCCCAGTGGCGGTGTGTGTGTGGGCGCACAAAGCACTGTGATGTGTACACTGGCAGGGAAGACAAGAATTTTGTACTTTTGTGCTAACTCCATCCCCAGTTTGACTTAGGGGTTTTGCTCTTAATCAAACCCATATTACAGGCGGTAGATGTAACTTGTAATACCAATCTAGCCCCCTTTAGATGGTGTTATTTTTTTTTGCGTTTTTAGAAGCGGTTTGCATAACGGAGCTCTGGGAATTGCAGTTGACATTAAAAAATGTGAGTTGGAGGCTTATTTGACCAACCTAATCGGATTGGCAGAGCCAGAGTGAAACCGTTTCTACAAAAGCCATTTAGAAGCGGTTTCCATAACAGAGCTACTCGAATAACAGTTGTGGGCAAAACATGCGAGCTTGAGGCTATTTTGACAAACCAATCGGATTGTCAGAGCAAGAGGGAAACTGCTTTTAAAAACGTTATTTAGACGCAGTTTGGACATGCGAGAAGGGCTTACAGAATAGCAAAGCACGCCAATCCGCTTCTAAAGGGCACTTTGGAAGTGCTTTGTCACACTTCAGAGCTACTGGAATAGGTCCCTGAATCTCACAGGAAAAAGTAGAAAATCTGTATGTAAAAACTTCCAGGGTCATACACCCGTAGAGTGCAATAGAAACATGGAGAAGCCACAAAGATGTATGGAATGGAAGAATTAGAGGCAGTAAGACAAAGCAAGAGAGATGTGCAATATCTAAACATGGTAAGGAAGGAAGATGTTGGAGAAAATATGAAGATGAAAGGAAAAGAGAAAAAGTGGAAGGAAGGAAAGACGGTAAAGACAGTAATATAAGGGAACGGGGTAAAGGTTTTAGCAACAAACCTGAGGTCACCCAATAGAAACATCTGAAGAATCGTTCTTTATAGTCAAAGCTTAGGGCCAAAAACATACCACCCAATAATCCCCCAAAGAAAACCAATCTGATCTAATGAGTTTACAGATGGGAATACAGAAGATGTGCAATTAAATTGATTTTAGTACACAGTGGACGAAGGCTTACCAAAGTAGCAAACACATTCGGTTCCAAGTACAAAACAAGTGCCAGTGGCTCGAGAATTCATAACGTCCGCACCATAATTCAATAACTCTTTAATGGTTTCTATATCTTGCTTCAGGATGGCTATGTGAAGAGCAGTTTCACCTAAAAAAAACAAAACACAGCAATAAAGCATATTGTAAGTTGTCTGTGTTTGAAGGCAGAGGAGGGTACAAAAGAAATGCATGGAACAAGGGCACAAGGAGGATGACAGAGAGATTACATAAATCCCATAATGTTTCATACATGCAAACAATAAGCCCCCAACTACATTGTTTGGTAACCAGACTGGCCCCTTTATTTATGGAACTCGGACAGCTGGTTCTATTTAACATTGCTTTCACCTAGCAGCCCATGTAGTCACTGATATTCATTTGAGACTGATTAGATTGTAAGCCCTTTGGAGCAGGGACTCCTTTTCCTAAATGTTGCTTTTATGACTAAAGCACTTCTCCCCTTTATGTGTTATTTATATTATTTATTATTTATATGATTGTCTTGTATATTACTGCTGTGAAGCGCTATGTACATTAATGGCGCAATATAAATAAAGACATACATACATAGATACTAAGTCAGCTATATATATATTTTTTTTTTGTCAGATATATTCCTGCTATAACATAAATCATTTTTTATATCACAGCAGTAATCTAAAAAGTTCTGAAACCACCCAGTGTATGGATTAGAACTGATTTATATGTGAATCTGCAATACAACATTTCAGACGTTCCCCTCTGAGCAGCACGACTTACAAATCAGTCACTAAAGAAGTGATAGTCTGAACCTAGGAACCCTTGGGGAATCGTAAAGAGACAATCCAAGCAACGCTTAAAAAGAAAAAAAATAATCTTTTTTTTGTTTTAATATGTGCAGGCTTTGCTTACCTTTATTGAAAACGAATTACCTAAGCTGCAGACTGATTCGTTCTCCCATGATCAATCAGCAAAATCCTGCCTCCCAGGGCTCACTAAATGGCTGCCTTTCAGTTTCAATCAATCTGTCAGTCAGTGTATTTCAGCAGCTACAATGTATTCTTATATTACTAAGGTAACATTTTCTGTTGTTACAGCTTGCAGCTCAAACTGCTGGAAATATTGGCAACAAATTATCACAAACAGAAAAGTGTTACAAAGATCTTGCACTGCTGGGGAGGTGGGCTAATACAGGCTATAGAATTCAAAGGCTGTTCAGTATATTACAACTCATTAAAAATAGCATTGAGTTGAATAATATATATTTTTAAATGCAGTAAGCATTATCTAATACTACAGCACTGATAAAAAGAAAACACACATAGGATATTGCTTGGATTGCCTTTTTAAATGGTCGCTAATATATTGGGAATCCGAAATATGACATACTTACTATAAAAAAATGATTGGAATCCATAGAAAAGGGTAACAATGTAGACAATACTACAAAAGCAACATTTTGTTTTAAATAAATGCCCCCAACCATACCTTTGTACATATTACACATCATGGGCTCGTTGATTAAAGGTGATACATGATCTAATATCACTTTGGTCACTTCCTTATTTTCATTCAGTATAGCCGTGTGTAGAATTGTTTCTCCCAGGTTCCCTGAACAACAAAACTATATCAGTCTCACAAGCAAGAACCATATCAGACCTGTGGCATAGAAGACATTAAAGATGCACCCTCTCTATCCACCTTTAAGACCCATCTTAAAACCCACCTCCTTAACGAAGCATATGAGTAGCTCCGTGGCTGATACTATACACCTCATACATCGATCTTGGCCCCTTGCAGACGCACTTACCCAAACTTCCGACTGTCTCTGCACGTTCTTCCTACCTACCAATTAGACTGTAAGCTCTTTGGGGCAGGGAATCCCTTTCCTAATGTTACTTTTATGTCTGAAGCGCTTACTCCCTTTATTTGTTATTTGTATTATGTGTTATTTATATTATTATGTCACGTGTATTACCGCTGCAATGCGCTGTGTACATTAATGGCGCTATATAAATAAAGATATACACACAAATGTCACCCCCCCCCCATGTTCCACTGCTTGTTTTTTTCTTCTGTTTTCCTCTGATGTCCTCTACTGCTCTGCTCATACCTGTTCCATCTCCCCCTCCCCTGAGGCCCCATTCAATATGCACCAAGTGGCTAATGCCCGGTTAACACTTCACTAACTCCCGCATTACAGAGTAAGTTACTGTATCAATAACTGTGTGTAACCTTGCATGTTACTCTATTGAAAAGGGGTCTTTAGCTCTCTCAGCTTCCACAATTTCCCCCCAAATGTGTATTTATTTGGATCATTCCCAGCACTGTAAAGCACACAGGAATAATCAGCACCATTACTCTGGGCTTATTTCCACCCAGTGGTATGGTCACAAGTTAAAACCTTTCACAGCCCATAAGACCTGAGGGGAAAATCCAACCTTTTGAAAGCTCTGCTAGCTATAATGGAATTTACATTGATTTCCTTGCTTTAACCCCTCGGAGTGCAGCACTACATATTGTTCTGACCTCTGAAAACAATCTTAACGCCCTTTTCCTGCACTGAATGGATATCAGTAGCTAGGAAGAGTATAATTACCAATGTATCTGTTGCTAGGCACACTTGAGTAGGATAGGGGGTGCTCAGCTCCAGTCCTCAAGCCCCCAGCAATAGGTCAGGTTTTCTGGATATCCCAGCTTCTGCACCGGTGGCTCAATCAGTCCCTGCTTCAGCACAGGTGGCTCAATCAGTCCCTGCTTCAGCACAGATGGCTCAAACAGCCCCTGCTTCAGCACAGGTAGTTCAATCAGAGGCTCTGACTTGGACCTAACCTGTCAGGGGGTGTTGAGGGCTGGAGTTGAGCTCCTCTGGGGTAGGAATCAAAGTGATGTGGGTACAGATTAGCACGGGCTCCTCTCAAATAATTCCGTCACTGAGTTGCATTCTTCACTAATCCTGATGGCATTTCTTTACATTTCAAACTTTTCACGGCTTGCATTTGAGAAATATCCAGCGGTGAGGGCCAGAATATAACATTGCAGCCAGAGAGCTGGTTTTACGTAGAACAGCAGATTCCATTATTGAGATGTTTTACATGCATTTTCTGATTTGTTGAACGCTTTGGAAAATTGTAATATTAGACTTGGAAAGAAGCTGCTGACTTTCTGTATTGCCTTAGGAGGCATTGTTACAAAAGATGTGCCAATGTTTGCATACTAGGTGAAATATGCCTCTTCCCCCCCCCCCCCCAGCAAGTTTTGTTGTCAAAATGGCAGTTTACCAAAACAAAATTCCACCCAGTGTTAAAAGTCAATATGCAGCAATCTAGACCAGTATTTTTCAATATGAACCCTTGGGTTCCCTGGGTATCCCTAAAGGGTTCCCTGTAATTTTCTGGTAATTTGAAAATTGTATCAAATACAGAAGAATGTACAATGCATCTGATCTCAGACGAGCTATTAGAAAGGGTTGGGGTTCCTTACAATGCATCTGATCTCAGACGCGCTATTAGAGAGGGTTGGGGGTCCTTACAATGTATCTGATCTCAGACGCGTTATTAGAGAGGGTCGGGGTTCCTTACAATGTGTCTGATCAAAGACATGCTATTAGAGAGGGTTGGGGTTCCTCAGAATTTCACTTAGGGTTCCTTAAGCAAAAAAATATTGGAAACAACTGATCTAGACCCTATATTCAGGTTACATGATTCCCAACCAGGGTTCCGTGGAACCTGGGGCTATTTGAAGCAGTCTCAGGGTTCCTCCAATGGACCACAGACCCCCCTGGGGGTGTTTTTTTTTTGGTATTTATTTTGTAGGGTGAATTGAGAGAGAGTGGGGTAATTGACGGAAGGTAGGGGCGAGTGAGAGAAGAGAGGGGGGCAGGAGGGAGTGAGTGAGGAAAAGAGGGAGTAAGAGTGAGACGCAAGGGATAAATACATGCGAGGCGGGAGGGGGGAGAGTTCGTGAGACGGATGGGAGAGAAATACATGGGTAGAGGGTGGGAAATAGAGGTGGCTCGTGAGGTGTGAAACGTTGTGACTGACCCCTGTAGGACCTAATATGTGTCAGCCAAATTTTTCAAAATACTTCAAGGGTTCCTCCAAACAAAAAAGGTTGGAAATCACTGCTGTATATACTACAATTTGCAACAATCTTGGGATAATTAGAATTTTGTTGTGCCATTTGAATTGTTGTTCAATTTAGCGAAAACGCAAACTTGGACAAATGGTGACAGTTTCACAAAGCCCTTTTGAATACATTCACACGTCTCTATTTGTAACCAGATACTTCAGAACTGGTTTGATCTCTGCTTCATTTACTTCAGGGGGAGCCGCTGAGAGGGGTCCTACTATAAAGGGAAATACATTGTAATGTTTTGGAATCAACTTAGTTCAGATTTTAATTAGAGAGCATCTTGTTTTCCATATTTTATTTGGGTTTATTTGGTAAATAACAGCTTTGAATATGCATGTAGTCCATCATACTTTTATAGAATAACCACACGGCTTTGAAGGAGGAGGGGCAATTTAAATCTGATGCGTAATGTCTCTTTCTTTCTCATTTCCCAATAATAACGTTCCTCTGTCTCAGGGGGGCTCTACTCAGGTCCTCAAGTCCCCCCAACGGGTCAGGTTTTCAGGATATCCCAGCTTCAGCACAGGTGGCTCAATCAGAGGCTCAGTTGAAGACATAGGGGGTGATGCACTAAGCAGTGATAAGTGCTTTTAAGTGAGATAAAAAGCCATTATAGCGTGATACTGCCTGCTGTGAGATTCACAAAGCAGTGATAAGTTTTTTAAGTGAGATAAATGCCTTTATAGCGCGATACTGTGTTCTGTGAGATTCACAAAGCAGTGATAAGTGCTGTTAAGTAGCCATTATAGCAGGTTACTGCACTGTTATCACTGCTTTGTGAATCTCACAGCAGACAGTATCACGCTATAAAGACAGTTATCTCACTTAAAAGCACTTATCACTGCTTTGTGCATAACCCCCTGAGCCTCTGATTGAGCCACCTGTGCTGAAGCAGGGACTGATTGAGCCACCTCTGCTGAAGCTGAGATATCTTGAAAACCTGGACTGGTGGGGAGGGGGGTTGAGGAGTGGAGTTGAGCCTGCCTGCTCTATCTGAGACCTGAGAAAATAGTCAAATGTAATATTCTGATATCCATTTAGGCCACAGTGCAATTATAGGGTGTTTTTTTATTTTAGGTTGGAGGAACTACCTGCTCCCCAGTGCATGTCAACAGATTTTTATACCAGCTTGAGCAGTGGCCCTCCGTACCTCCAGACAAAATAATTGCCCACCCCTGTGTTAGAGTATGCTTGAATATAACAGATGCCATAGAGTTAGGCTGCATATTATTATAAATGTCTTATGCATAGGGATGTAAGTTAGTTAACCAAAATTAACAAGGGAAAATAAGGGTCACCTCTAACGAACGGATCAACATCTTTTCTTTGCAGTAGGGTCTTCATTGCTAAATGGTCATTTGTTCTGGCAGCTTTAAACAGGACGCTACTATACCTAAAATAATATGACATCATACTGACATCAGCGAAACAGTCAAAATATTCTTCCATCAGGTACACAAAAAAAACGACGAAGATGAATGGGAAACGTTATTTTGCTTTCAGAGTTCCTGCAGAGCAGAAATGTTTATGATTTTGGCCTTGCTGCTATATTTATTGATAGAGGAATTGGAAATGCAACCTTGAAGAAAATGCCGTGATCAATTATTCCCCCTTATAGAAGATACCATTATTCCAAACGTGCTGTGAGTCAGGGCTAACCCGAAAGCGACTTTTCAAAAGGTTCTCGTAATAAATACTAGGAATAAATATTAAATCCTAGTGCGGTAAAGGCCAAACACACTTCAGGTGTCTCTGATATCACTAGTTGTGCGAAAAAGGCTCATGTTATAAAGTCAAAAGACTTTCAAGCTGATATTGCCCAATTCTTAGGAGTCATAATCAAAGATGCTACATTACAGTAGTTAGCGTTGCATCATGACCACATTTGTCCATCTCTACCCTATTCACCGGTAACATTCTGGTAACCCTTTTAGTCTAGTGCAGTTTTCTCCAAGCAGGTCGCTGAGGAGTCCTGGTGTGCCGCAGCTCTCTGCCAAGGGTGCCGTAGCATACGAGAGAAATGCTGTGCTCGCTGCGTAGTGGCCATGCTCAGGGACGGCCCATGCTGTAAGCAGTAAGACACAGCCTAGGGGTGGCATGTCTCAGGGGGCGGCAAGAGGGAGAGAGTAACAGCACTGCTGCTTTCTCTTTTTATTTATTTATTTAAACATATGTAGGATTGAAGCAGGGGGCCTCTGGAGCTGAATCACACTCCTTTGGGCTCTGGGGACCCCCTGCTTCCTGAGATACTTACCTCCTTAGGGGGTGCCGGTATCTTCTGCTCAGGTGTAAAGCTCCCAGTCACATGTCTATGACATCACGGCTTCCTATTGGCCCATGTGATGGGACATGTAAGTAAGGAGGTAAGTAATTAACTGGGGTTCAGCTCTGGGGACTCCAAGCTTTCTACGGGGGGGGATGTTTGCAGGGGTGGCATCTTTAATAGTGCTTGCCTAGGGGTGGCACACACACTAGGGATAGACCTGCTGCGTGCTGCCTGGAGACGTACAGTAGAAGGTTGCAATCCGCCTCCCCTCTCTCAGCCTGGTTGAGAGGAGACTAAGTGCTTCTCCAGATCCTGTGTGGCTGACATATCTTAGGTGTGGCCATTTTGTGGGGAGGGAGTGTTATGTTCTCAGTTGCCTTACACTTAAACACTTCACTTCTTCCAAGTACATTTGATAGGCAGAGGTATTTATAAATGAACCGTATTTATTTAGCATAACAGAGTATTTATAGTTTTGCCTCAGGGGCTGCATAGAGCTGTGTCTAAATGCCACAACAGCAGGTTAGAACGCTTCCTTCCAAGATGGCTGCCATGTTACATCTTGTCTACCTCAGTCCTTTCTCTTAAATGCACTGTACTTGCTTGTACTGTTGCAGGAGTGGCCAACACCAGTCCTCAAGGGCCACCAACAGGCCAGGTTTTTAGGATATCCCTGCTTCAGCACAGGTGGCCTAATCACTGGCACAGTCATTTTAACTGAGCCATTGATTGAGCCACCTGTTCTGAAGCAGGAATATCCTGAATACCTGGTCTGTTGGTGGCCCTTGAGGACAGGAGTTGGCCACCCCTGGTTTAAAGCCAAACACTACAAGGAGAGTGCTTTGTGTATCGAGGGGGGAGTTGTGTGGTGTAAGAGAAGGGGACAGGGGGTGAATGTGGAGTGTATGGTTTAGAAAGAAGGCGACGGTGCTGTGTGACAGAGGGAATAAATGTGGTGTGTGTTGAATAAAAAGGTGTGTATGATGTTTAAGGGTGAATGTGGAGTATGTAAGTGAGCGGGGTGGGTGTGTGCAAAAAGGGGACGAGTGAGGTCTGATGAGCAGAGGTGCACTGATATTTAAACAATCCTACAGGGTGCCACTGATCAAAAAAGGTTGAGAACCCCTAGTCTAGTGACTCTCATAATGAGGAGCGCACACTTATCCTATACACAGCGAGGAAGAAAACAGAGTGAAAATAAATGTAAAGTCATTGAAATACTGCTCCAAGCCCCACAATTGTCTGTACGCATAAAGTCATAACTGATATGAAATATCCCCATGGAAACCAGAACAAAGGATTCTAATTGGGAAGTTAGCCATCTTTTCAAAACGTAATTTCAGGCATGCAAAGCGCCAAGCAATATATACTGTAACAATATGTTATCGTGTTCTACGTCCCACAATTCATCTGTTAGTTGGTGTTGGTTTATGTGATTAGCGTTACGATTTACATTGCATACCCAACATACTTTTCCGATTCATCCATAGTGACGACGATGCGGATACAGTCCCCCTCTCTGGGAAGGAAAAGAAAGACTATAACATGCTTATCATCAGTGGGTACTGATCATTCTGATGCCTGCTAAGGCTGTTACGTTACCACCTGTAAAAGGCGCAGCAAAAAATGAGTATTATTTAGCTCAGGGGCGGCCAACTTCAGTCCTCAAGGGCCACCAACAGGTCAGGTTTTCGGGATATCCCTACTTCAGCACAGGTGGCTCAGTCAAAGACTGGGCCACTGACTGAGCCACCTGTGCTGACGCAGGGATATCCTAAAAACCTGGCCTGTTGGTGGCCCTTAAAGACTGGAGTTGGCCACCCCTGATTTAGCTTCTTTTTTTTTATGATTAGTAGAGATTTGCCAACTGTCCAAAATGCATTCAATTTCCTGCTAAATGTTTTGCCGAGCCTCAATGGGATGATAATGTTGCCAAATGGTCACGTTTTTCAGTGATATCACCAGACGATGAGTGAGGTTTAGTGCGTGTGCCGTACAGTATCTGTTGTCTCACCATTGGGAAAATGTAGTGATTTTAGAGGGCTTTTGCAAATGAGCATAAATTAAACAAAATTGCGATGCACATTGGTGAGACTCTTGCGAACTTCGACTCAGCTGTGGATTTTTTCGCGACTCAAAAAGGCACATTCAGAATTTTTGGGAACATTTTGCACATCTACCGATTCGCTGGCTGATCTGGGTATAGGTTTGTGGTAGGTAAGCAGCGGATAATTGCCGTTTGGAACATTTTAGGAAACAAATGCATCTTTACTGAGCACGCACTTTACAGACAAACTCTCACGGACTCTTTCAGCTATCCCATTGGCTTCAATGGAGTCTCACTGAGACAAATGAGCACTTTTCAACTCAAAAACATTTTGTGATCTAGAACCCGCGAATCTCCCTAATTGACATCTCTGATTTTAGTTAGTGCTATCTCTACTTTTCTTGCCCATCGGGTGGTGTGAATAACTCACAAGTGAGTTAATGCAGTTTTTCTTATTAAATCATAGGGTACAATCTCCCATTCAATCAACTTATACAGTTAAATAGTTGATGAGGTTAAAAAAAAATCCATTAATGTCCATGAGGTGTTCAATGCTAAAGCTCACTCCTGGACAGATGAATCTCTCATTCATTCATGGTAGCCTGCGTACGTTCAGTGAATGCATGAATGAACTAAACAAAGCTTGCAAAAAGTGATTAAATGAGAGCTAGCACCAGGTGAATAAATGAATAAATAAGTTCCTGCACCAGTCAAAGACAGAAATGAGTAAGAGGCCCATCGTTCGATGACTGAGAGATTAATTATTTCCTTCCGGAAGGCCATTATGAACAGAATAATTTGGTAAGCAGAGGTCGTTTCGATGCATATACACAATGCCCCTTCACACCTAAGGTTCCGCTACTGATGTTCTCAATGTTTAATCGATTTGGTTATTTTCTTGATTTTAGCTATACAACTGCAAATACTGGGTTACTTTGTCATATATTTACATTTAAAGTATACTACTGCATGGAAATGATTTATGCTCAGTGTATAATACTCATTTGTACCAATGTGCTTGTTTGTTCTTCGTCAAGAGCAGACGTTGTTGATACGTTGTTGTCTGTTAAATAATAATTCACAATTTATAAGGAAGGCGTCAGAAACCAACAAATCCTGACAATCTCCTGGTCTGTATTCTCTAAGGCAGGGGTGGCCAAGTTTAGTTTTTGACTGAGCCACCGGTTGACAACCTGTGCTGAAGTAGGGATATCCTTAAAACTTGACCTGTTGGTGGCCCTTGAGGACTTGAGTTGACCACTCCGACTCTAGAGTATATCCAAGACTTTATACAGAAGAGAGAGAGAGAGAGAGAGAGAGAGAGAGAGAGAGAGAGAGAGAGAGAGAGAGAGAGAGAGAGAGAGAGAGAGAGAGAGAGAGAGAGAGAGAGAGAGAGAGAGAGAGAGAGAGAGAGAGAGATTAAGAGGGGGAGAGAAGGGGGTGTGAGATGGGGGAAAAGTGAGATTAAGAGGGGGAGAGAATGGGGTGTGAGAGAGATGGGGAAAAGTGAGACAAAGAGGCGGAGATAAGGGGGTGTGAGAGATGGGGGAAAAGTGAGAAAAGGGGGAGAGAAGGGGGTGTGAGAGATAGAGGGGAGAGGGAGAGAGAGAGAATGGGGGGGGGGGGGGAAACTCGCAGGGCCGTTGCTCAACAAGCTGCACCCCGGGAAAGCTGTCGGCGACTGATTCTATGCATTTCCGCAACAAAAATTTTAACAAAAACTACATGTTTTATCGATCATATTACAAGTTACACGGCTGAAGTCTCCTGCAATGTCAGTCTGTTAGGAAGCTGCCAAATAGGTTAGCTATTGCTTCTTTAGATGTGTAACTCAATGATTAACCCCATAGAATATCAAGGTTGTTAAAATTAAGCACATAAATAGTTAACCAAGTATAACAATAATTATATATTATATTACATAGTCATTAATATTGACAAGTATTTGATGACTTGGTAATGCAACTAATTCCACGTTTAATAAAATAATTCAACTATTGCAATTGTCCAGCATAAACTTAGTTATAGTCCAATCTTTTAAACAGTCAATAAAAATGACAAAAAGGGGCAAATTATAGAGAAATAATGTTTAGTTTTGATATTTATTAATCTAATAATTTCTCTTTAATTTTCTTGCTAACATTCATTAAATGTGCAAATCCGTTTTCCATGAAGCAACATAGATTTCGCATCCTCGCCATAAATCTAACATATATATATATATATATATATATATATATAAATAAAAGTAGTTTTCTAGGAACATGTTTTTTGCATGGATACATTAAAATAGCTGAATCGTGGACTTGCTATTCTAAATAATATCACACATCAATAAACGGTATTATTTATAAAGAGAAACAAATTCTTACTTGAAAGTTTAGGCTTCAGGTTGAGAACAGGTTGTCTGTCATACTGCAGATAAATGTCTGGATTCAGCCCTTTACAAGTGTCAGATCTATCCACCCTGCTATTGTCACTACATGGAAGTTCGTGAGAAGGAGGGGTCACAGAGGCCTCTTATGTTTTCTTTCTAAGAACTGCTTTGGGTCTCAGCCCTGATCAGTGCAGCTTTGCAATGTCTGCGTCATCAATTCTTCAGTGCCTATATCTAGCCCCGGGTTCGGCACATTGCGGATCGGGTAGACAGATTGTTGGGGGGGGGGGGGGGGGGGGGCTGGGATTGACCCGGCGGTCTTGGTACACGTTGGCACCAATGACAAAGTTAGAGAAAGATGGAGGGTCCTAAAAAATGATTACAGGGATCTAGGCCAAAAGCTTAAGGCAAGGACCTCCAAGGTAGTATTTTCTGAAATACTACCAGTGCCATGCGCTACCGCAGGGAGACAGTCAGAGGTCAGGGAGGTTAATGCGTGGTTAAGAAAGTGGTGCAAGAAGGAGGGGTTTGGGTTTTTAGAGCACTGGGACTCCTTTTCTGAGAGGTGCCATCTATATTCTAGGGACGGATTGCACCTCAATGAAGAGGGATCTTCTGTGCTAGGGGGGAGAATGCTAAAAAGGTTGGAGGAGATTTTAAACTAGGATGGAGGGGGGAGGGGAATGAAACAGATAATGAACTAAATGGAATAGATGAGGATACAAGGTGGTATGGAGGTAGAATGGGGGCAAGTGCAAGTTTGACAAGCAGTGAGACACCCATAGTAAATACAGATAATACTAGAAAACTTCTAAAGACTAAACAAAGTGGGCGCAGAAAGGAAGGAGCAGATAAGATAATAGTACAGGCTGAAAAAAAACTGAAATGCATGCTTGCTAATGCAAGAAGCCTGACAGATAAAATGGGGGAGCTTGAATTAATAGCTGCAAGGGAGCAGTATGATATCATAAGCATTACTGAAACATGGTGGGATGAAACTCATGACTGGACAGTTAATTTAGAGGGTTATTCTCTTTTTCGGAAGGATCGGACAAATAGAAGGGGGGGTGGAGTATGTTTATATGTTAAACCGGATCTAAAACCTATTATAAGGGATGATGTCTATGAAGGGAATGATGAAAATGTAGAGACTTTGTGGATAGAAATTAGCAGTGAAGGTAAAAGTATAAAGAAAATGTTTGTGGGAATATGCTATAAACCACCAAATATCTGTGAGATTGAGGAAGCTAAAATACTTTTGCAAATTGAGAAGGCATCAAAACTGGGTCATGTTTGCATAATGGGGGATTTTAATTATCCAGACAGACTGGGGCAATGAGATTAGCATTACAACAAAAGGGAACAGGTTTTTGGGGGTGCTTAAAGACAATTATACGACCCAAGGAGAGGGGCAGTTCTGGATTTGGTCATATCAAACAATGTAGAAGTAATAACAAATATTCAAGTCCTGGAATTATACGGCCCAGGAGAGGGGCAGTTCTGGATTTGGTCATATCAAACAATGTAGAAGTAATAACAAATATTCAAGTCCTGGAACATTTGGGTAACAGTGATCATAACATGGTCTCATTTGAAATAAATTATCAAAAAACAGATTACTTGGGTTCAACAAAGACCTTCAACTTTGGAAAGGCAGATTTCAATAAACTGAGGTCTAATCTAGTAGTAATACAATGGGATGATGTTTTTGCAGGGAAAAAATGTAGAAGATAAATGGTCAGTCTTTAAAACATTGTTAGAAAAGCACACTTATCAGTGTATACCCTTGGGTAATAAGTATAAAAGAAATAAGTCAAAACCAATGTGGCTAAATAAACAGGTAGGGGAGGAAATGGACAAGAAGATAGAAAGCGTTTAGATTCTTTAAATCAGAAGGGACAGAGACATCGTATCAGAATTATAAGGAATGGTACAAAAATTGCAAAAGGGCAATCAAATTAGCAAAAATGGATAATGAAAAAAGGATTGTAATAGAAAGTAAGGTCAACCCTAAAAAATTCTTTAAAGCTGCAGTTCAGTCTTTTTTTTAATTTTTATTTATTTTTTTACTTCAATAGTTTCATGTGGGCAATCTCTAATTACCTAAAGAATTGTATAGCTGCAGGTCAATTCGTTCTCCATGTATTGATCGGCGAAATTTGGTGACATAATTAGTGAAGGGATCTGTTTATATTCTGCTTCAGTCCGTCAGTGGACATGTGCAAGAGGGAGGGCAGTGCTGACAAAGGGGTGTGCCAGGGCTTGTGACAGGACATGAAGCAAATGGCTGTTAATACATACATTAATATATACAAATATATTCAGGGACAATACAAGGAGCTTTCAAAAGAACTATTCATCCCACGGGCAGTACAAAGGACTCTGGGCCATCCCTTAAGGTTGGAGGAAAGGAAATTTCACCAGCAACAAAGGAAAGGGTTCTTTACAGTAAGGGCAGTTAAAATGTGGAATTCATTACCCATGGAGACTGTGATGGCAGATACAATAGATTTGTTCATAAAAAGGTTGGACATCTTTTTAGATGGGAAAGGTATACAGGGATATACCAAATAAGTATATATGGGAAGGATGTTGATCCAGGGATTCATCCGATTGCCAATTCTTGGAGTCAGGAAGGAATTAATTTTTCCCCTTAATGGGGTTTTTTGTTTGCCTTCCTCTGGATCAATAAGTATAGATAGATGAAAAAGTATCTGTTGTCTAAATTTAGCATAGGTTGAACTTGATGGACGGAAGTCTTTTTTCAACCTCATCTACTATGTAACTATGTAACTATATGTTAGCTACGTACATTTCTTGTGCTTTCTCCATTCTGGAAATCTTCATTTGAAAAGTTACTGTATGAAGGATGTTTGAAATGATACACCAAATATTAAATGTGGCACAGAATAAGTCATAATGCCGAGTCCTTTTATTGTTTAGCAACTCCAATATATGATGGTTTGTAACACGATATATCCCAGTGCACCGAAGTCACGACTATACATTGGTACTAGGTAGAGCGTTGTCATTCAATAGTTTCTGGTTTGAAACACTGCAGCTGTAATGCAGCACTTCTTTGCTTTTTTTAAGGGTTATAGGATTAAACATGGGGGTTTTCAGAGCTGAACTGTGTTCATTTCAGCTCCAGGGACCCCCTATTTCCTTAAATACTTACCTCCATAGGGGGTGTCAGTAGCAGCACCGGCTGGGCTATCAAAATGGCGGATTTAAAGCTCTCGGTCATGTGGGCCAATAGGAAGCCGAAAGGTATAAAGTCACTGCTTCCAATTGGCCCATGTGACCGGGAGCTTTAAACCTGTGGAGCTGCTAGGTCTGTATCTCAAGAAAGCAAGGGGTCTCCAGAGCTGAAATCAATGGGGTTCAGCTCCAGAGACCCCCTGCTTCACATCTAGGGGGAACATTTTCTCCTTTAAATGAATGATCAAAGCATAGCTCAACCTGTGGGTTAGGGATTAGGGGTTAAATAATGAAAAATTATTATATTCTTTGTAAAATTCATTAAAAAAAACCCACACAGTTACAGCACCACTGGAGATCCGTTACCCTCACTTAGACTTTATTGATCAAAATAAATGTTTTGTAGCAGACCCCTTCAACATCAAAGGGGTTAAACTCTCATTAATTAAATAGTGGAATTGTCAATGAAAATACAGACTAAAATATCAAAATAGTTTTTGTATTCTGAAATACTTATGTACATATTATACATTTTACAGAAAGAAATAAAAAAACTACACAACTTTCAGTTTTTACATAATAGTTGAAAATTGGAAATGCGTATTCTGCATGGCCACAGTAAATAGTAGCCACAACTTTCCTATATTGCTTAGCAGCACCTAAAACAAGTCTTTAATCAGTCATATTTAAATCCACAAAGTAAACAAAAGATAATTATATTACATTTATACGAACAAAATAAAAGTTTGCATTACAAAAAAAAAAAAAAAGATATTAAAACACAATTCCAATGAAAGACCCTAATTTTATATCTGGTCCCCTATTCAAAACACTGCAAATATGTAGTTTGTGTGCTGGAGAAAAAGTTCAGCACCATTCAAATAAATGGGGTAACAATATTTCCTAGCACAGGGAAGAGAGCTTCACAGCATATTGGATAGATGCTTAAGCTTTTAAGAGAACTCTTAGGACCGACTACTCAAAGACATGTATAACCTGCACTGTGACTATGAAATAATGATATTACACATGCACCTGTCTTACTTTAAGACATCTGCAGTATGATTGGACAGTCAAACATTACAAGCCGTGTCAGGTCTTGCCCCGGCAAAGCAATTAGAATGTTATTATTATTTTCATTGATAGGTTTCATATTTTAGTAATATATATATATATATATATAATCAAAAAATAAATAGATGATACCATTCTGTGGCTAACGAAATGCTTTTATTTGTGCGACCTTTCGAGATATATATATATATATATCAAATAAAAAGATCACTTGTGCGCTTATAGTGACAGAGGTGCAAAGGTCAGGCTACGGTTGCTGGAAAAATAAAATTGAAGTGACTTCCAGCGATCGCGACCAATACGTCGCCCCGCGCTTACTATAAGTGCACGCAATGGCGGCAATGCATTTGTTTTGACGCGATGTCGCATCGCTGTCGCCGTCTAAGCGCAGCCTTAGACAGGTGTGCAACCCTGCCTTTCACCATTATCACCTAGCATGCAGTGCTTCCACTGCAAGGGATTCTGGGAAATGCTTGTGACATGGTGTGCTCATATGCATGTCATTTCCCAGTGTCCCTTGCTGCAGTGGAAGCACTGTATGCCAGGTGCTATACGGTGGAGGTTTCTTGTTGCCTTTTTTAAATATATATATATATATATATATATATATATATATATATATATATATATATATATATATATATATATATATATATATATATATATATATATATATATATATATCTCACAAGCTACACTTGTTGTGCCTCCCTTCCATATTCGGTAAATACTCTGTGTAGGATGTGAAAAGCGACACCTTGTGGTGTTACTGCATATATGCAACACCAATAAGAATTGCTGCTAATAATGGTTATCACACATGGGCAGTTGACATCTGATTTTTTTTCCCATAGCGCAATGCCAGCTACTTGGTGCTAGATCTGTGCAAAATATGCCCATTTTTCTTTGCCAATGAAAACTTGCAAAGTTTTACCAGTTGTCAAGCGGTTCTACCAGTAACAGATCAACTTCATTCCAAAGGGTGTAAATATGTTTTTTGTAAAAGAGAAAGTTCAATTTCAGGGTCTGGATGTTGTTTGAATATAGATTCTTTCGCTAGAAGTTAGACAATTTCGAGCCAATTTTGTTAGAACTTTGACTTCTTTTGGTCAAAAAGGTCTTAACATTTTGTCTGAGGCAGGGGGCTCAACTCCAGTCCTCAAGCCCTTCCAACAGGTCAGGATTTCAGGATATCCCCGCTTCAGTACAGGTGGCGACTAAGCCTCTGATTGAGCCCTCTGTGCTGAAGCAGGGACTGATTGAGCCACCTGTGCTGAAGAAGGGATATCCTGAAACCCTGACCTGTTGGGGAGAGGGGGGGACACACGACTTGAGGACTGGAACTGAGCCCCCTGGACTAAGGAAGCACTTTGATGTTTTACGACTTGGGGAAGTCTGAGGGAAACTGCGCCTTGGCGAATCTGGGGAGATCTCTGCTAGGTGCATATTTGAAATGCAACAGGATGAGCAGCAAATCAAAGCGGGAGGGGGGTTCACAAAGCCCAGAGAATGGTTATTGACATCAACTGTGATTCAAATGCATAGCAGTTAACCACAGATCAAGCTCTGATACCCTTTGTGAAACAGGTTGATTTAAAATGGAACTTTCAACAGGATTTCATTATCTGCCAAGTCTTTGCAGTTTGTTTTTATTTTTGCACCAGCCCTGCTGGTGAGGACTAATCAGGAGCCCATCTACTTTGGACCATTATATACTGTAGTGTTAAGTGCTCTGCCAGTGACCTAGTAAATGGCACTGCAGACTAAGCACAAAGCAAGTCTCAGCTGCAGACAGTACTGTAAAAAAAAGCTGCACTGAATTACAGTACAACCCCTCTGCCATTCATATACACATCGTCCAGGACGGAACTGGAGCAGCCCTGTGATGCACTGCACCCGTGGGAACTCAATGTATTGTGACAATGTAAGTCCTACTTGTTTTTTTATAAACATCTAAACAATACACCTTTGTGCACACCAGCTCTACGTATAAAGTACCATCGTGCAATAACTGCCTTTGTGTTCAGCAGTCTAAAGGATCTGAGGTAAAGTATATTATTTTATACTTACCATCAACCTTTTCGGGTTGTCTACTTTTATATACAAGTGTCATTGCATTGGACCATCCAGTTTGCAGCTGATTAAGAAGCATGGTGATCTATATGCTAACATTTTAATCAAGTTGTATGTTAGCATTCAAGAAGCAGAACCAAACCCCATTGCACCATGGAAGCAGGTGCCATGCATTTGAATCAGTTACAAACCCAATGAGGGTTAGATAATATACGAGGCAATACTACAGACATAGGAATTAGTTTGGGGGTCTTCGCCCCATCAAATAGTAACCACCCTCCACTAATAACAGTTGTCTACGGCAGGGGTGGCCAACTCCAGTCCTCGGGGGCCACCAACATGTTAGGTTTGAAGTATATCCCTGCTTCAGCACAGGTGGCTCAATCATCCTGACTGAGCCACTGATTCAGCCACCTGTACTGAAGCAGGGATCACCTTAAAACCTGACCTGGTGGTAGTCCTTGATGACTGGCGTTGGCCACCCCTGGTCTTGGGTAATGCAACAAAGTGAAAAAACTAGGCACCCATTATAAAGCTATATTGTACATATATTGGATATTGCTTCCTATATAATTAGCCAACATTACATTCCAAGGTTAAAAAGCAAACACACATCTTTTCTTATTTTTCTCATGAGTTTTAGATGGAATAATTTCTATGCAGAAAGTGTTGATCTTGTGGGTGCAACGTCACCCCCAGCTGCCTACGCCATCTCTGAGTGTCACTGGACACATTTTGCATGACATTCTCTATCTCCCTTTACCTGCATCATGTCCTTTTTTCTCCCGTCTGCTCTACATTTTGCCATCAGGATGTGACAGTGGAAGAGCTTCAAGAATACCAATACTTATCTTTCCAACCCCAAGTGCTTTAACAACATAAGGGCGTTTGTGGTTTATTCTCTTGTATTGTATTTTGGGTCCTGGACCGGTAGTAATAATAAAGAGCACTGTTAATTGCAACTCTTTATAATTGCAATAACACCCTCTAACCAGCCCACTCTCCTCGCTTTCTGGGTGGTAATGAAGTTCTTTGGTAGGAGTCTCTATGTATTTATACTCTACTACACCCATGCACCAGCAATAGTTTTGCAGTGTTTTATACATAACAGTCAGACATTTACTCAACCAAATCGCTTTAACCAAATGTGAACTTTAAAGTGGCAATCCAAACCTGGCAATGTTTTTTTAGCGTGTATATATATATATATATATATATATTTGAAGCAGGTGTTCTCCAGAGCTGAACCCCATTCATTTTAGCTCCAGGAACCCCTGCCTCTGGAGGTACTTGCCTCTGAAGTAGGTGCCGGTAGCAGCTCTCCTCGGCTAGCAGGAATCGTGTGATGGCCACTGTTTAAAGGTCTTGGGCCAATAGGAAGCAGTGACATCATCGGTGCGGCTTGCTATTGGCCCATGAGACGCAGGAGCTTTAAGCTTGAAAGCCCCGCATGCTGAGCCAGAGCAGCTACCGGCACCTACTTTGGAGGTAAGTATCACAGTGTCCCCAGAGCTGAATTTAATTGGGTTCAGCGAAAAGAAAAAAAAACCCTGCTTCAATGCTATATATAAAAAATGCAAAAAAAAAAAGTGCCGGCTTAGATTGCTCATTTAACTTTCATTAATGCCATGTGTGCCACACAACATTTCTGACCACTAAAATAGAGAAATATTTAAGAAATGGTTTAACTCAGGCCTGCACAACTCCAGTCCTCGAGGGCCGCAAACAGGCCAGGTTTTCAGGATTTCTCTACTTCAGCACAGCTGGCTCTATTAGTGGCTCAGTATGATTGAGCCAGCTGTGCTGAAGTAGGGATATCCTGAAAACCTGGCCTGTTTGCGGCCCTCGAGGACTGGAGTTGTGCAGGCCGGTTTAACTGATACTTTTAAATGTACAGCAATGAAAATATCAACATTTGAAGGCATGGTTCTATTATCAGGAATCGGACAATACAATCCAAATAGAGGCTAAGCCAAGAAAGGTTTAGGTTTGTTGATGGTACACTGAATAAATAAGTGAAAGATTTTTCAGTTCAAACAGTATGCGGTCCCCTTGTCCACTTTGATCATGTTAAGGCACTTGGCGGAGTCTTTCTGTGATTCCTGCACCTTATGAGAACCTAATAGACTCTTTCTTTTTTTGATCAGCGGGATAGAATGGAAAAGTGAAAGTGAATTATTGGAGAGTTTATAAATAATAAATACAGAAGCTGCGTGTAAGTGTACTGGCTTGATTTCCCCCCTGGCGGAGAAGGGTACTTATTAAAATGGCAGCATGACAAGGGCATATGTCACTGTTTTACAAAAAAACTAACAAAAAGGAAAGGAGTTCAGTGAGCGACAATACTCGGTACCGTACGCTGCAGGGTTTACAGTTAAAGTAGGGCCTCTTTTTCTCCTAACCGTTTCTGCTTTCACCACTTACAGTCAATGTGCTACTGATGGCTTTAATAAACCACTGAAATCGTATTAATATAAAGCCTACGTTATTAAAATAAGCATTACTTAATAAAATACAGTATTTATAGAAAGGTGTCATACATTCTAATACAAAAGTTTAAAAAAAAGGAACAAAATAGAAAAAGGCCAACTTGGAATTTGCTAAAGGAAATGTTCTGTACAGGTTTCCATCACATTTCAGCTCTCTGATTGGGTTTGACTCCATCCTCCTCCTCTTCCTCCTCTTCCTCATAGTTGCCTTCATTCTCCTCTTTGTGGTTTTCATGTTGAGCTTCTTGTTCTCGCTCTGCGCCAATATTTTTCCCCACACCCTGCCAACAAAATAAAGCTCAGTGAGAACAGTATTCATGATCTGCGTGTACAGTAATCAAATGAATGACTTATTCATTCATTTTGATGTGGCACTGGCAGTGTACCCAAGGCTGTACAAAGAGCAATACAAACAGTGGGGTCTGGTTGGGGCATTGAAAAACAGCATGTTGTTCTTGCTTGGGCCTACATCAAATGTAAGGCCTGGGACATAGTACATACTTTGGTGCTGCTGCTCGCTCTTGCTTGCTGCCGCTCGCTCTACCAGGAGATTTTTGCTGTCCTGGCAGAGGAGACAGCAAGCGCGCTTGGGAGGCGGGTATCACTGTGTGTGTGTGTCACTTGGTAGCTGTCAGTGTGTGTGTGTGTGTGTGTGTGTGTGTGTCACTTTGAAGTGGTCTGTGTGTCACTGGGGAACGTGTGTGTGTGTGTGTGTGTGTGTGTGTGTGTGTGTGTGTGTGTGTGTGTGTGTGTGTGTGTGTGTGTGTGTGTGTGTGTGTGTGTGTGTGTGTGTGTGTGTGTGTGTGTATATTATATAATATTTTAAAAATTAAAAAAAAAAGACATGTGATAATAAATTATTTATTAACATTGTGCAACTTTGATAAATATATTCACACACACATCACACACATACAATACACACACATACAACACATACAACACACACACACACACACACACACACACACACACACAGTGACAGTGACACACAGAAATCAGGCAGCTCACACATACAGCCTGCTCCTAGGAGAAAGATGGATTTACCCAACTAGAAGCCCCCCTGGGGGATCTGAGACCCTCACAAGATCTCAGTGAATCTCACAGGATCTCAGCACTGGGCTTGTTCTCACTGGAGGGGATCTGCTGCCCCCCCCCCCCCTCTCTCTCTGCTGTTGGGATTTGAGTGGGGGAGAGACAATAGAAGACTTGCAGAAGCTGCTTTGGCTGGGATGGACCTCACCAGCAGCTCCTGCGGGGGCAGTGACCCGGGCAGCTGGAGGAGACACATAGAGGAGAGCAAGCCTCTTCTGGGGGGGGGGGGGTGATGCCTGCCACAGAGGGGGCTGCCCCATGCAGGAGGTCCCTGCTGCACTTCAATGGGATGAGGTACAAACTGCTGCCAGAGGGGGACATCCAGGTGTGTGTGATCAGGCACCCCAGGACTTTCCTGAGCAAGATCCTCAGCTCCAAGTTCCTCAGGAGATGGGAGCCCCACCACCTGAGCCTGGCAGAGAATAGCCTGGCCTCTGCCACAGTAAGTGCCATGCTACAGCCTCTGCTGCCGCCTCCCTGGGAACAATGGGGGTCTGGGGGGGCAAATTTCAAACTTGCCTGTCTCGGGGAAGTTTCTCAGCCTCCGCACGCATCAGCAAGCATGTGGAGGGAGAAACTATAGCCGCACTGATAACAGATGCAGGGGCTTTGTGCATCTGTTCAGCGCGCCTCAGCGACGCTGATTTCACTATGTCCTGGGGCCTAAGGCTTCATATTAGTCAGCATTCTTGTTATTGTTAGCCAGGAATAAACATGGCGGATCAGATAAAGAATGCATGAGCTTTGCTTCACTTAAAGAGGCAATTAAAGCGGCACTTAAAAAACCCCCACATTTTTGTTTTGTTTTGATATATGACGCCTTTGATTACCTTTACTGAAAACTAATCACCTAAGCTGCCGATTGATTCGTGGTGCCGTGATAGATCAGCAGAGATCCTGCTTCACTGGGTTCACATAATGGCCGCCTTTCAGTTTCAATCAATTAACTCGGCAGCTACAATGTGTCCTGATATTACTAAGCTAACATTGCTTATTGTTACAGTTTTCAGCTTAAACTGCTGGGACCATTTGCAACAAATTATCACAAACACGAAAGTGTTGCAGAGATCTTGCACTGCTGGGGAGGTGGGCTAAAGCCTGCTATAGAAACCAGAACATGACAAGTACATTAAAACTCATTAAAATGGTGTTAAGAGTTGAACAAAAAAAACGCAATAAGTATTATCTAATACTACAGAACTGATTTATTTAAAAAAAAACATGTAGGCTATTGCTTGGATTGCTCTTTAACTGCACCTCTGCACACACCTCAAACCAATCATATGTAAGGCTGAGTCCATGGTCAGCGCTTAGGTGCTGAGCCGTGCTGAGGCGCGCTGACGCTTGTCAGTGAGCCCCTGCAGCCGCAATGAGAGAAGCTTTAGCAGGGACTCGTGCATGCATCCACAAGCGTGCAGAGGCGTAGCTCTTAAATTTTTTTTCATTTCGGCGATCACGGGAGCGCAGGGCCGGTCACGTGGGCGGTTCGCCCAACGAGGGCGAACCAGCTCTGTGACATCACTGGCCCGCCCCCCGACGGCGCGCAAACTAAGGCCAGGGAAAGCACCCGCTTTCCCTCAGCCTCAGCGCGCCTCCGCACGGCTGCAGTTACCATGGACTCAGCCTAAGGTATAGGTGGAAGACACGTTAATATGTTGACATAAAGGGACAGTATCAACATACTTCTAAAGCAGTAAATTTAACAGCAAAACTGCATAAATCCCAACTACCCTTTAAAGCTGCAGTTTAGTCTTTTTTTTTTTTTTTTTATTTATTTTTTTACTTCAATAGTTTTATGTGTGCAATCTCTAATTACCTAAAGAACTGTATAGCTGCCGGTCAATTAGTTCTCCATGTATTGATAGGCGAAATTTGGTGACATAATTAGAGCTGGCATATGTTTTTCTTCTGCTTCTGTCTCTCAGTGGAAGCTCATGAATATTCATGAGCACTCCTGCACTGACATGTGCTAGAGGGAGGGCAGGGCTGACAAAGGGGTGTGCCAGGGCTTGTGACAGGACATGAAGGGGCTGTGCCTTAGTAAATGGTTGTTAAAATAGAATACAACCCAAGGGAGCTCCGCAACAATCAGGTTGGATCCACCTTTTTCCCCCTGACCCCGATATGCCACCAATCTACTCCTACTCCCGCCCCTACGCCACCACCACTGCCCCACCCCCTCCCCCCCTCTCCATTCCCCTGTACCCCCTCCCCCACAGAGGGGCCCGGACCTTGGCCCCCATCGTCACGCCAGCTCCTATACAATCCAAAAAAAGAACTATTTACCCATAAAATTGCGAGCAAACCATTAGCCCCCTCCCCCACACACCACCCCCCCTACCCCCAGCCCTCCCCCCACCTACTATCCACCGCCAAAGGGAGGCAAAACCCAGGACAAATATCACGTGACAGGACGCACAGAGAACCTATCAATGTCATGTATGAAAATGCTTACATCTATGTTAAAAATGTTGTGGTATAGACCCCTCTCCTTCCCCCTCCTCCCTCTTCCCCCCCCCATTTTCTCCCCCCCCTCCCACCCCCTGCCCCTCCCCAACCAACAGAAAGGGTAACACAGCCTCCAAAACCTTCCCCCCACACCCTCCCTCCCCCCCCCAGGGCAGCCGAAGTGATGAGTAGGGAAATGTAATGAAGGCTTAAAAAAAAAAACGCAGCTGCAAGGCAACCACCCCATCTGCCCCTCTCCCACCCACCCCCTGCCCCTCTCCCCTCCCCTTCCCCCCCACCCTCGACACCCTCCCCACAAATCAAATTAAAGAGTACTCTACGAGAGTTGAATATACCACTAAAATATGACAAAGCAGTCAGAAAGCATAACCCCCCCCCCCTCCTCCCCCTCCCCCACTCAAAGAGGCACAGGAGTATGTCACTGATGAGTCCCATAGAAGGTATTCTGAGGATGTATACAACAATTGTGGGACTAGAAAGACGCTGAAATGTTTAGAGTAATAACCTGATTAGACTATATCAACAAAACAACAACTGTGGAAAGAAATGCTTTACATGATTGCACACAGGTTCTTCCTCGTTTCTTCTCTCCCTCCCCCCTCCTCCCCACTATCCCCCCCACCTCCCTTCCCCCCCCCCCGCTCTATATCCCTCTCCTCCCTAGTTAGTCCTATGCCCTTCAGACCACAAGACCCAAAGGCCACACTGCACCGCAAATTTAGACGGGAGGCAGCTTTCCCCTCATTTTACTGGGAGTCTCCATTAAGCATAGTATGTTCGAGGACACGGAGGGTGTCGGACCATATACCTGGTTCTCTCTCCCATTCCAATCTTGGTGTCCTGGAAGGATCTCCAGGAGTGTTTGACCCCGCCACCTTTCTCACTGCCGTGAGAAAGGTTACTCTTTTTGGGCCTGACAAAGGCCCGTATGTTCTTTTCTTCCCCTATGTGTCCACCCTCCCCCTCCTCCAATCCGATGCCCAGAGACGTCCTATCCCTTTCCATCCACACCGATTAGGGACCTTCGTCCTAGGCCTGAAGAATGAGCTCTTGTCATGGGAAACCAAAGAGCAACAGAACCCGGAGCTCTGGGAATACCCCCCATGGGACAATGTCTTCCATTAAATTAATCTCACTTAACGTCAAAGGACTCAATTCAGTAATAAAGAGGAAGCTAGTCCTTCAGGACCTAAAGAAATCGAAGGGAGACATTGTCCTCATCCAAGAGACTCACTTCAATTCCCCAACCCCACCCAACACATTCAAAAGCGTATTTCCCCAGGCATATTTTGCATCCTCGCCAAACAAAAAAAGAGGAGTATCCATCCTTATACGGAACGGCGTCCTTTTTGTTTTAGCCAAGTCACTCCCAGACCCAGATGGTCGGTTCCTGATACTACAGGGCACCCTGTCTGGCACCCCAATCACACTTGTAAACATCTATGCCCCCAATGACAACCAACTCCCTTTCCTAAGAACACTCCTTCAATCCCTAGAACAGCAATCCTTCTCATCTCTGATTATCGGAGGTGACTTTAACATGGTGGCCTCACACGAACTAGACAAATCGAACCCCGCCCCCACCCTCCTCCCATCCTCTCCCACTCCATACACCATCCAATCCCATAAGAAAGCTAAGAAATTTAGTGACATCATGGAGGAATACTCACTAGTGGATATATGGAGGGCTCAGCAGCAGGGTTAGAGGGACTATACCTTCTTCTCCACCCCTCATCAGTCCTACTCGAGGATCGATTATTTTCTAGGTACTAGCAACATCTTCCAGGCGTCCTCCCAGTCAAACATAGGCCCAATCACCTGGTCCGACCATGCACCAATTGAACTTACCCTATCCATACCCTTTGTGAAAAACACCCAATACAGATGGAAATTAAATGATTCCATGTTAAACTGCCCTGACACAGAAATGGCACTCCGCCAAAAGCTATCAATGTTCTTCCAAATTAATGCAGGTTCAGTCTCCGCCCCAGCCATGCTCTGGGAGGCCCATAAAGCCTCCATCAGAGGAGACCTGATTTCAATCGCATCACACAAAAAGAAAATTAAACTCAAGCTCCAAAAAGAGATCTTAGACAAGATCACCAAGCTAGAACAGCAGCATAAAACTACGGCATCTAAAAAAAACGCTTAAACTAAATCTAGCTAGATCTGCCCTCAAACAGACCCAGCTCGAGGAAGTAGAGAAGGCACTAAGGTGGTCGAAGCAAAAATTCTTCGATAAAGGCAATAAAGCTGACAGGCTTCTAGCCTCAAAACTCAGGGGCACGAGAGTCAAATCTCAGATAGCCCGCATACAGACATGAAACGGACAGACCACATACATAGAAAATGAGATAGCACAGGAATTTGCAGACTTTTACTCGGACCTTTACAACCTTTACCCCCCAACCCAGGACCCGGTTAGTCTTAATACTATCTCACAATATCTACTATCTGAAGCCATTAAATCACTCAAATTAGCCAAAACCCCGGGCCCAGACGGTTTCTCAAACTCTTATTATAAAATGTTCATGCCAATCCTCTCCCAATACCTATTAGATATGTACAACTCCTTCCTCCAAGGGGAACCAATCCCCGCTACGATTACAGCGGCAAATCTGGCTATAATCCACAAGGAGGGTAGAGACCCGCTCCTCTGCGGCAACTATAGGCCCATCTCCCTGTTAAATACCGATCTCAAAATCTACAGTAAGATCTTGGCAAACAGGCTAAATCCAATTCTCCCTAGACTCATACACATAGATCAAGTAGGTTTTGTGTCAGGAAGACAGGCCTCCGACAACACCCGCAAAATTGTGGATATAATAGACCATGTGCATCTCACCGGATCCAAAGCAATGATTCTGAGCCTCGACGCTGAAAAAGCGTTCGACAGAATCAAATGGTCTTTTTTAGACCAAACAATGCTGAGGTTCGGCTTCAGTGGCCCTTTCCTAGAGGGAGTGAGAGCCCTCTATCAAAACCCAACAGCGTATGTCAAACTATCAGGCGGCTTCTTGGATCCAATAAAAATCAGGAACGGGACCAGACAGGGCTGCCCGCTTTCCCCCTTGTTATTTGCCTTAACCATTGAACCTCTAGCGGCCAAAATTAGAGCCGAAAAAAGTATCAAGGGGATCCAAATTGCAGACCGAGAGTACAAAATTTCCCTATTCGCGGACGATGTGATTCTGACCCTCGATGACTCCCTTTCCTCCCTTCCTAGCCTTCAAAGGCACCTGAACTCAATTTGGGCAGGTCTCGGACTATAAGGTCAACATAGACAAATCGGAAGCCCTAAATATCTCCCTTCCACCCCAGACGTGGAAACTTATCCAAGCCCAATACAAATACAAGTGGAGCTCCACCTATATAAAATATCTGGGGGTCAAAATTTCAAACTCGTATAACTCCCTTTATCAACACAATTACCCCCCCCCCCCCTATTTGATCAGATTAAAAAAGACTTGGAAACGTGACAAAAACACCAAATTTCCTGGTTCGGAAGAATAGTGTCTGTAAAAATGAACGTCCTCCCACGGTTACTATATTACTTCCAAACCCTCCCCATTGTAGTGCCACGTCCGGCTCTAAAGAACATCCAGTCACTAATACTCCAATTAATTTGGAACAACAAGAGACCTAGGGTCCCAAGGTCAGTGATGCTCTCCTCAAGAGCAAGAGGAGGCATGGGGGTCCCCGACTTAGTCAGATTTACCTCGCAGCACAACTGAAGCAGGCTGTAGTTTGGAATTGCAACCCAGCCTCGGCCTGTTGGCTCGCACTAGAGTCACACTACGCACAGCCTCACTCCATCCAAGTGGCACTCTGGACCACAGGAGGGAGAGGGAGTGGGCCACAGAGGTTCGGCCTCGGAGCAATGAGACGCACGTGGGACGCATGGCTCAAAAGCAAAGGGAAGTATCGTCTGCTAGCTTTCCCCTCCCAGCTCACCCCACTCTTTGGGAACCCCAACTTCCCGTCAGGGTGTTCCACAAGATAATTTGACCAATTCCAGGGTCACAACATTAGGATGGTTGCCGATCTACTGCAGAAGGGAGAGATCCTAACTTTTCAGGCATTAAAGAACAAATTCCAGATCCAAGACCTTCATCTATTTAAATATCTACAACTTAGGCACTTCCTACACTCACTGTCTCCAACCTCCAAATTCCCCCCGCTGACCCGATTTGAAACCCTATGTCTCAAAGACATATACCAGAGAGGCCTGATATCACAGATCTACAAAAGCACGGAACCGACATCAGACCCCCCGAAACACCGCTATATGCAAAAATGGTCGGACGAACTAGGTCTCCCAATAGACCTGGAAGACTGGGAGGATATTTGGGAGCAAGCCCCTAAAACCTCAATTTGTACAACAATAAAAGAAAACATCTATAAAATTATATTCCAGTGGTACCTGACCCCGGCTAGGCTGAGCCAGGTCTACCCCGGCACACTGGACCTGTGCTGGAGGGGATGTGGTCAAAAGGGAGACATGGCCCACATTTGGTGGTCATGTCCGGAGATCCAGAAGTTCTGGACCAAGATCCAGACACTTATAAACGAGATCACTGGAATCCCCCTCCCCCTTGACCCTCTGACCATGGTGCTGAGCAAACCCATTGACGACCTCCCCCCACCAATGTCCCGGCTGATCAGGGCCATGCTGACAGCAGCCAGATGCTCTATAGCAGCAGCCTGGAAACAGATTAAGGCCCCCTCGAGAGCCACAGTAGTGAGAAGGGTTAATGAGGTCATGACTATGGAAAAGCTTACGGCCATGCTCCAAAAGAAAATGCCCCAGTTCTGGAACACATGGGACCCCTGGATCGAGAGATAAACCCCCAAAAAGTCAAAGCACCTAGGTCAAGCAACTACCCCCAAACAACTGGAGAGCCACACCGGGACACCTCTGGGCAAGCCCACATACCCCCCTCTCCCCCTTTTCCCCCCCTCCCCATGTTTGTCTCCCCCTCCTCTTCCCCTTACTCTTTTTCCTACTGAAAACGGAAAACTGTTATTGGTCCTTCTCTGAAAGTAACGAGCAGAAATGTTGTGGGCCCACGACACTATTGTATGTAAAATTATCTTTGACTGTGACCAATAAAAAAAATTGTTACAAAAAAAATAGAATACAAGAAAATTGGTCTTTCAAAGTTATTTTTTTAAAAACAGAAAATGCTAAAAGTATTTTTTCTTACTACAGAACTGATTTATTAAAAAAAACACACATGCAGGATATTGACTGAACTACCCTTTAAATAATGGTATTTACGTACTACACCTGCCTACTAAGTGCAAAATGTATCATTTTTTCAGCCACGGATAAACAATCAGACAAGACAGGCAGCATTATGCCATATCATACTATGATTTTCACTTTAAAGTATTCACTATTTATTCCACACCCAAAAATAAGTTATGTTAGCAAAGCAAATAAAGATCTTAAAGCTGCAGTTCAAGTTGCCGTTTTTAAAAATTATTTTTTTCCCATAGACTCTCCATTTAATACAATCTGCACACTGACAAGTGACCTATCCAAGTTCCCGATTGATCCATACTCCTGTAATCAATCGCTGAAGATTCTTCTCTGGGGTTCACTAAATCACTATTAGGGCTGCAGAAGACTACCCAAGATGAAAAGTTCGGTGGGGAAGATCATGTGACCAGGCTGGCACTAGATCCAATTGGTGCACTTATAGAGAGAGGGCAGGGCTCAAGAGCCAGAGCCTATCTCAGATGAGGAAGGGGATGTGACTTTGTAAATGGTTGCTATAGAAACAAAAATGCTTGTTACATTAGAATACATAAAAAATGTCTTCATTTTATTTTTAAATGCTACAAGTATTTTCTCATAGTACAGAAGTGATTTATTTTAAAAAAAACCACACATGCAGGATATTGCTTGAACTGCAGCTTTAATATCGCTACTGCATGTAACCCTTATTCTCCTGGTCATTGTCATAGCCTTGAGTCAGATTACAATGAAACAATCTGAACCTTAAAATGCCCCAGATGAGCCCTTACAGGGTGATAAAGTGACTATAATCAGACCCCTGCTTATTGAAATAACAGCCATATGTTACATCTGCAAAGTACAGAGGCCAATCTATTCACTGCAGATCATGTGTAAATCCTGCCAAGCTCCCGGGAGTGAGAAGGTCCAGATAAGTGAGGAAATTAGATTACCGGATTTCCATCATACAATATACTGCCAGTGTCAGTGTTCAAAACAATATATTTTATGAGAAGCCTCTTTGCAGTTAACTACACTAATGTTAATGGATTCACGTGTCCGTATTTGTGTATTTCTGATATATTTAGTATTCATTAACTTTTGAAGGCTGTGGGGGACAACTGCACTGCAACCGTTCCCTGTAATTCAGAAGAGAAAGCTAAAGGGCTGGATTAATTGGAATGTTTCACGTGATATATACAATAGGCGTGTACAATAGAAGCCACATATGCTCCAGGAGGTTAAAATGTAACGTGAAAAGTATCAAGGTCACAGGTTATTTGCCTTGTGCTTATATGTATTTTAATGTACAAAAAAAGACCTACGTGCAATAGAAAAGGGGGGAAAACCCCATCATGGAATAGTACAGTATATCAAGAAATAAAATGGGATATCCTTCTCTGTATGGTAATGAACTCACAAATGATCCACTTGTGTTTTGTGTATGTTACTACGCTGGTATAGGGAGTGCAGCTGGGAATCGTGTCTGACAGTATCTCCTGGTTGCGTTCGTACTAAATACAATGTGAAAACCCCTGAAGAAGCTTTTTGAAAGCGAAACACATAAGGTTAATCCCATGGAAACCCCTGAAGAAGCTTTTTGAAAGCGAAATGCGTAGGGTTAATTCTCTGGACTAGCTGAGTGATTTTCGTAATAGAGATAGATATCTGTGTAACATTCACTTGTATACTATTGCACGTAACATTTTATCCATTGAAGAGTAGATGTGCACGTTATTCTGTTCTTATATGTATTATAATGTTTCATGATTATATATGTATTAAAAATTATTATAAAGTCCTCACATTTTCTTCATTTTCCCCATATGGTTCTTCAGCATTTTGTTCTCTTTTCTTTTCATCAGTCAAATCTTCTTGAACCTACAACAATATACATACAATGATGCCGAAGGGTTAGTCACTCTGTCTTATTTCAGCTTAAAAGTCCCACTGCCTGACCATGATCCCAAAGATATAAAAGTGTCCATACATGTATCACTCTCCGTTCACAAAGAAGGGGGGGGGGTTTCGGTCCTTTCTTCCATGTAGTAACAAAGGAGGGAGAGGGAGTAGGGGGTATGATACCATTTATTGGACCAACAAGCAGTTGAAATGTTACAAGCTTTCCAACCTCTGAGGGTCCTTCATCGGGTTTGGCAGAAGTACAGAAACACAATATAATACACAGTGTTTATAAGAGGAATAGCTGGTTGCAATGGATGCTGAGAGGAAGTGGGAAATAAGACAGGGTAGAAACTGGTAGCCTGGTGTGAAAATGAATGGCATTGACATCAAAGGCTTTTCTCTTCCACTGCCCTCTCACGTCTCCTCACTGTCTAGGCCCCTTTCGCGTTTTAAGAGAGAAAAGCTTTTGATGTCTCCGCTGTTCATTTTCACACTAGGTTACCTGTTTCTACCTTATCTTATTTCCCACTTTCTCTCAACATCCACTGCAACCAGATCTCTCTTTTGCAAACTCTATATAATATTTTAGGTTCGAAAGCGTGGAAGAAAACTACTTTTCAGTTCACAAGGAGCCCATACCCATTTTTAACCCATAAGGGTGGCGATAACTTGAGATGGGCAAAAAAAATTTGGCCGATTTTTTTCCCGCCTCGGATTGTCCGGTTCCTTTGGTCCGCGGATCGGTCTCAAAAAGGCAAATTCACCGTTTTGGATTTTTATTTGAGAGAGCAATCCGATATCTCTGCCTGGTTTGCAAAAAATTCGGAGTATCAGTACTTTTATAAGCAAACCTGCCACAGTGCCAGTACTTTTATAAGCAAACCTGCCACAGTGCCAGTACTTTTATAAGCAAACCTGCCACAGTGCCAGTACTTTTATAAGCAAACCTGCCACAGTGCCAGTACTTTTATAAGCAAACCTGCCACAGTGCCAGTACTTTTATAAGCAATTTCAGTGACAAAACACAAAGAAGTTTCACTTATAACATGCGTGCTCAGCATCTTTTTTTAGTTCCCAATTCCCTGTCGGATTTTAGGGAGATGGACGGTTTTGGTCAAAATAATCCATGGAATTCCAGGGAACGAATTAGGACTGTTCCGCCCATCTTTAGTGATAATTGGCTTCCGATGACGAATTGGCTTGGTCTTGTAATTTACCCCTGATGTTTTTATTCTACAGCAGCCAAAGCATCGGATCATGCAGTTTTTGGCCGAAATTCCTCATTTAAGTCAATGGGGAATTTCGGTTCAATACGGCTGATTGGCTGATCTAGAATAAGGTCCTTAGTCCATCCTTCAGATGGGTTGGCACTTGACAATGTATTGCAATGTGTGGCCGGCCCCGCCGGCAGCAAAGGGGGGAAAGCGAAAGATTTCGGTGACCACAATATGTTTTTCAAAACATTCTATTCTGCCAGCCGCATGAAAAGAACAACAAGGGAAAAAAAGCAGGAGACAAAACAAAAAGCCTTAGTGCACAAATGTAATGTGTAATGGGGACAAAAGAAGAACGCTCGTTTCGAAATGGAATATGTGAGCTCGATCCTGGAAGCAATCTATTCACTTGTCCCCAGTAACCTTAGGTAAACCATTTGTGGCTCTGCCAGACGTGAAATTAGCCGCAGTCACTGGACACTTGTAAAAATAAATTGTTTTGTTTATCACTCTCCCGGCTTCTCTGAATGGCAGATGTTTCGATCACTCATCCAATGGGAGCACCAACGATGTGACACTGAATTCTATACAAATTATTTTGCTGGTTGCGTTTAATATGTCATTGCAGGGGAAAAATAAATAAATAAATAAATATACAAATACAAACACACATATATATATATATCTACTCACATCACCTTGAGAAAGGTCCCGCACGAGTACCGAAACATTGGATAAGATGTCTTGTTCATACAAATTTCTTTTGACCACTTACCTGGAGTGCTGCCTCTGATATTCGTCTTCAAACGGTATCGTATTGCCTATTCTATACCATACAGGATTTGCACCCACATTGTTTCAACCAGACGGAGTGCCTATTGTTCTGCACCATCTACTATATATATATATATACATATATATATATATAACACATACACACACACACACACTGTACAGTATATTGTAATACCTCCTCTTCTCCTTCTTCTTGGTACTGTTCGTCTATATTATCCTCCTGCTGGTCAGGGTTACCTGCCATCTTCAACACAAACACAGAGAAGAACATATTTTTGATGGTGTAATCAAACCATTCATATAAAGTAATGGAAATACAGTTGCAAGTGTGGGATGTTTCAATTACAGCCAATGACCTTGTTACTGATAAGCTGAACTTATACAAACTAGAACTAGAACTACATACAAAACTGAAAGGTGATATTGTAAAATAGTTTTACACACCTTCATTTTGTTACTATATCTGGCACCCATAACATAACAGTTTATATAATTAATATTAGTTGAATTTGTTACTGCTGTGGCGATGGGCATACTCTCTTTTATTGTTGTACTGTTTTGCAGGTGGAAGTTAAGAGCTGAAGGAGCGTCTCAGTGAGCAAAGACATGGACTGTAAAACAACGGCACTGAGTTTGAAGCCGGGGAACCTGGTTCAATTCCCGGTGTCGGTTCCTTGTGACCTTGAGCAAGTCACTTTATCTCCCTGTGCCCCAGGCACCAAAAACATAGATTGTAAGCTCTATGGGACAGGGACAGCGTCTGTAAAAATCCTATGTACAGTGCTGTAATGGTGATGCGCTTTGAGTCCAGTTGGGAGAAAAGTGCTACTGTATATGAAATAAAGCTATTATTATTAAAGAAAATAATTTTTGACTCGTTGAAAATATTGTTAGCCATTTGATTTTTAACTAAAGCATAACTATGTGTTTTATATAAGCATTTACTGCACTAGCTAAGAAAGCATGAGGAAGTGTATGGGGTTTTAGTGTACTGGCTTCTGTGGAGTTCTTCTGCCTCCAAGTGACTTCTCCTGGCACTTTAACCAGTGATGCTAGAAATCGCCCTTACTACTAAATGCTCCTGTACTTCTGGGTGACCCTGGTGTGGGTGTCTCTGCTCTTCATTCTCATCTGGCAGATTCTCTTCTCGCTCTTGTTCGGCTTCTTCAAATTCATCTTCTCCTTGGTTATTGGGATCATCTGCGGGGTTGACATCTTCTGCAGCAGTCTTCTATATGCGCATATAATATATTAACATTCAACTTGAATTGCACCCATGAGAGCAGAATAATGCACTGTCATTTATGACCTATACCGTTTTATTCAAGAGAGTTTTTTTTTTATAGGGTAATGTTTTAATTTACTTTATTCTCTTTTGTACTAGATTAAACTTTTGGTCCCTATTTTTTATATATTTTTTTAACATTACATTTGAGATCACGGTAAACAAACCAACTTTTTAAAAACCTTCTTGATGGATTAAAATTCACCTTTAGGGTACATAAAAGAATTACAAAGGCTTCCAAGGTACAGTACTGTACTAGCTAAATATTATTGCACATTCATTTTTAATAAAGGCAACCGTCTTTGAGTTATGTATTATTTAATATGTTTATTTTATTGAAGAAAAGAAGCCTCCACCCTTTAACACGTACTGTGAGTAATCCTTAGACAAATGTATTGCCTCATTGGAACAAATCTCTTAAAGAGACAATCCAAGAAGGCAACTTTCTGCTTTTTTTTTTTTTTACATAGGAATGAAGCAGGGGATCTCCGGAGCTGTCTCCCATTCATTTCAGATCCGGGGAATCCCTGCTTCAAGAGAGACTTACCGCCAAAGAGGGTACTGGTACTTCCTGCAAGTTTAAAGCTCCCATGTCACATGGGCCAATAGGAAGCTGAAGCTGATGACGTCACGGCTTCTTATTGGCCCACTGGGTGGGGCTTTGAAACACCGCCATTACATGATCCCTGCTAGCTGAGCGGCTACCTGCACCCCTGCGGAGTTAAGTATCTCTGAAAGCAGGGGGGGGCTTGGAGCTGAAATGAATAGGGTTCAGCTCTGGAGACCCCCTGCTTCAATCCCATGTTATAAAACAAACGCCCGCTTGGATTGCACCTTTAATAATCATTTGTAGGCGAAGTATGAATGAAGAGAGACTAGAGTTGATGATGGATACAGTTACAGCACCTTAGTAAGGAGGAGTGAAAACTATTCAACTAAAACATAAAATGCTCCGTCTCTATAAAGTCCAGATAATATTTGCAATCACAATTACGTGGTACTTTATTAAAGATGCCCTGACGTTTTTCTTTAAGAATATCTGTTATGCTAAAAGAGCTTTTCATTAAAAGGGTACCTCATTCCGCTCTTTGCTTTCAGCTTGTTGATCCAAAGCTTGCTCCTCATTTGCAATATTTGCATCATCCAAGTCTTCCGCTTCATCATGATGATTATCCCTTTCATAAGCTGGAAGGAGATGGAAGGACTTGGATTGAGCAGTGCACAACTCATTACCGTAACATGCATGCACATCAAGGTTTGTTCCCGGTCAGGGAATTCCCTGGAGGTTATTGTCACACAAAAGGTTACCCAAGGTTAGAACTTCATCAGAATCATCGTAGTGCAGCAAAACAATGTGCAAAAGGAACAGATCATTGTTTCACCTTGTTACCTTGGATATTTCTCCTTATTGCCATACAGTACATGCACAAAATAATTCTTACATTTGAAGAGTGGTTAGCAGCTGGCACTCAGCTCTTTTCAACTACCAGAGCTCATGGCAGGACAAGGTATTGTATTGTATGTCTTTATTTATGTAGTGTCAAACGTGTACTCAGCGCTTCACAAAGAATAGAATACAGGGAATCAAAATAATACATTAAGAGCAGCACAATCAGACAATAGGAAAGGAAATCCCTGCCCCGAAGAGCCTACAAACTAAGAGACGGTGGTGATCTAAACTTTTTACTGGGCCCTCCAAGTTCCTAGAGCAGGGGTGGCCAACTTTAGTCCTCAAGGGCCACCAACAGCTCAGGTTTTAAGGATATTCCTGCCTAAGCACAGGTGGCACAATAAGTGGTTCAGTCTTTGACTGAGCCATCTGTGCTGGGCAGTCCTTAAAAACTCATTTATTCAGCACTATCGCAACTGGACTAATACGGCTATTTCCTATATCCCTGAAATTCCATGAGTGCCAATAAGGCACAGCAGGAGGGCAGCAAACATCCATTTAACGGAAAGGGTACAATCAGACGCAACTCCAAGAAGTGGTATTATCAGTCATTAAAGCAGCAAAACATGTGAAATCTTATGTTTTTTTTTTTTTTTTTTTTAAATAAGTCTGTTCTGTAGTATTAGATAATACTGCATTTAAAACATAATATTATTAAACTCTTAATGCCATTTTTAAAGAACTTTAAAGCATCCTTTGATGTCTATAGCAGGCTTCAGCCCACCTCCGCAGCAGTGCAAGATCGTTGTAGCACTTTCCTGTTTGTGAAAATGTGTTGCCAAATTTCTCAGCAGTTTGAGCTGTAAACTGTAACAATAGATAATGTTACCTCAGTAATACAAGGATACCTTGTAGCTGCTGAGTAAGGCTAAGGCCCCGGTAACTCCGCTGCAACGCGCGCCCGCGAGATTGGTGGCGCGTGCAGCCGATTCCCCGGTCTGCAGCTCACTGCAGGAAGAGAGACCGGGGTGGGGGGGCTTGGCAGGGGAGTGACGGGGGCATGGCCATGACGTCACCCGGCAGGTTCGCCCTATTGGCTGAACCGCCAGGGGCGTGCCTAATCACTCATCGCGAGTCCTCCTCTCAATTCTATTGAGAGCAGGAGCAACTCGCGCCTCAGCGCTGCGGCCCCCCCTCGCAGCGGGCCCGGCGCCATTGAGGGGGGGGCAAGGCCTTACACTGACTGAAGCAGCCACTATGTTAGGCGCACAATCAGGATATTGACTGATTTATAACAGGAGCATTAAACAATTCCCAGTTTAGGTAATAATGTAGAATGATACATGGTCACATGCTTTCCATATACAAAGAAGAAAAAAAGGGGACTGTACTGTAGTATTGCTGCTTTAAACCCCTGCTCTGTATTACCATGTTCCCTTCCATTTACAGGCAGTCCTCGTTTTACAACGCTTTGCTTTACAACGAATGGCTTATCCAACGCTATGCAATGCATACCTATGTTCATTTTTACAACGCCAAAATGGCTTATCCAACGCTCTTACAACGCTTTGCAACATTGTGTATGTGTGTATATATATATACACATTCACATAAACAACGTTGCAAAGCGTCGTAAGAGCGTATATATATAATTTTATACTATATAATATTATATTATACTATATAATATATTATTTATTATGTTATACTATATATATAATACAGTATATACACTATATAATTTATGTGTGTGCTGCATATCTTATTGCCTGCATAAAATATTTGGTGTATTTTAGTGTTAAAAATGCCTTCAGGAACGGAACCTTTCATTTAAACAGTGTTCCTATGGGAAAGCGTGTTTCGCTTTACAACGTTTCGCTTTACAACGCCATTTTGAGTAACGCATTGTGTCGGATAACCGAGGACTGCCTGTACTGTATATTACTTCCTAAGAGCTGTTATAGCACAATGGGACATTTCCCACGTGAGGTTCATAATCTGTAAGCAACAATCTTTAATGGAAACCTGGATTTATAAAGGTAACATTCACTATTCTATATTGTCTTCCATATTATATATTATTATTTATGTTGCTTTCACATCTGTGTGGTGGTTACATCACGGACTTATCTCCATATCCATAGGAGGCTACATACAAAGCAAAGGACCCTGAATATCTATCAAGGATCTCCATATGTATACACTACTTATCCACTTCTAGTTAAGTTACGAATGATCACAGTCACGTGATGTTTGACGCATTTTATTTTAAAGCCCATTTTTTTATTTCATTGATTGCCAATAAAGTATTTTAACCTTATCATTATACATTTAGTTTGACTGAGTGCTAATATATTAGGTTCCTTTTCTCTTGTATGCTTTCAGTGCTTGACAAACACCCTCTGCCTTTTATGAATTAATTTAAGGTATGGCGATTCCTTTTTTTGTTGTTGCAGTTTATTCTTTGCTGCATCGGGAGATATAAATATTGCCCAACACCTCTGCAGTGCAGCAATGTCATATTTGTAGCCAGTGCACATACAACCAAATATTTTCATGGTCAATAGTTACAAAATGGTTCAAAATTCCAATACATAGAACAATTTCATTTCTCATTTTCTAGGGATTGTTAATATATTTGGGGACTTGGCTCAATGTTGCTTCATTGTGGACTTATTAATAACGGGATAATTTAAAACAGCTCAAGTCAGTTTAACGTTAACCCTTAACTCCAGTCCTCCACCCCACCCAAACAGGTCAGGTTTTCAGAATTTCCCAGCTTCAGCACAGACTCAATCAGTGGCTCAGTCATTATGACTACACCACCCATGCTGATGCAAGGATTTCCTGAAAACCTGACCTGTTGGTGGCCCTTGAGGACTGGAGTCAGCCACTCCTGGCACAGAAGATGAACGAGGGACGAACAAGGTCCACAGAGAGATGAGGCCCTTTGCTTGTAGGACAAGTATCAAAGGAACAAACTGTTAAAAGGATTTCCTGGTTTGGAATGGATAGGAAACACATTAAAGTCTTCAGAGTCTCTGCGTTAACCCATAATACTGATACCAATCTACTTTTCAAACACGACCACAGCATTAAAAGCCACGGAATTGAAGACTAACATTAACAATCCATAACTGAAAAGCACTCCGCACTAGACAGGATTGTGCAGGTGAATAACAGAGACCAAGCAAGCCATCATTTTTCCAACGGAAAAGCACAAATATTTCCTGCTGGAATGACACAGATTTCTCACTTAGAAACATTAACACTGAGGCAAATGCTACGATGCCCTTACACAGAGCCTATTTGTTAGAAAGAAATCGGGCAAGATTATACCTCCTCCGTCTTCTGCCACAGTCTGCTCTTCTTCCCCTTGTACAATATCGTGGTCAATATTATCATACTGTGCTTGCTTCCTACAATAGCAACACAAATATATTTCAGACATAACTTTGGAAAACAAATGTCATTTTCTTTTTTAAATAGTTTTAAAGCAGCAATACGGATTTCACAATTTTTTTTTTAACGAGGTTGAAGCAGGGGGTCTCCTGAGCAAGACTTTGTTCATTTCAGCTCCGGGGACCCCCTGATTCCAGATATACTTACCTCCGTAAGGGGTGCTGGTATCTCTGCAGTCAGAGAAACTGTGTTCCCAACATAATGGCGGCGTTTAAATGTCCTGCGTCACTCGGTCCAATAGTAAACTGCGGCTTCCCATTGGCCTGCGTGACCGGGACATTTAAACGTAAAAGAGATACTTAGCGCCGTAGGCGGTGTCGGTATCTCTGGAAGCATGGGGTCCCCAGACCTGAAACTAACACAATTCAGCTCCGGAACCTCCCCCACCCCCCGCTTAATTCCTGTAATTACAAAAAATGTAATGAATTAAACCCCTATTGCTGCTTTGAGCAAGTAAAACATTATGTAACGAATATTCCAGCAAATAAAGGGTTACCAGTTTGTACACCAAGCAACAACAGTTAGTTCAAATAAGGGGTTCCCCGTGTCTGTTTTGCTAATAAATATATTTCTTATTTGAACTATTGTTGCATGGTGTGCTAACTGGTTTACCCTTTCTTTGCTGGTTTGCAATAAGCGTATTGTTTATTTGTGTACGACTGTATGCAGGTCTTTTTTTATTTGTAACCAATAATCCACCACTTTTTCTACAACATGAAGGTTTGAAAAAAAATGATATCACATGCAGATAATATTCAAGAACCTTAGCTTTTCTGCGAGCTGTTCTTCTTTATGTTTCTTTTGCCTTTGCAGTTCAAGGTCTTTTTCCTGCAGTTGCTGATGTCGGAGGATGTCCTGAATTCTCTGTTGATGCAATGAATCCTGCTGTTCTCTGAGACGTCTGGAGTCCTCGGCTCGCCGGGCTGCCAGCTGCTGCTGTTCCAACTGCTCCTCGTAGGCAGATTTATACCTCGTCTTAGTGGTTTGATCTCTCTGCCCCAGCAGCCGAAGGTAAAACATAAAAGCATTTCCTTACAGGGGTATGGCAATAAGATGCACAACGCACACAAGCACTTGCACGAGAAAAAAACAACATTTGCTAAAGGGTGCAATTACTTCTACAGTATCAAACTAATTAATTGCGTGCGCTTAAATTTGTACTCTACTGATTGTCAAAATTGCGCATATAAACCAGTGTTTGCCACTGCTATTTTGTTTACATTCATATCAAAACCAATGGGTGGCACAATTCAGTGATTTTGGCAAAACCCCTGAAAAATAAATATGTTGCATAATGATGAACAGTATATCTAGACTCCCACGGGTCTTCCTTCTTAGGGAATGTCATTGATTTGCTGACAGAGACAGCTGCAACACATTGCTTGCACGTTTCATGCCCATCTGTCAGCAAAGGGTCGAGTTTAAATTGCCAGTTATGTAGAGCATCCCACTATCTGAAATGTCAGTACCGGCCATCACCACCCGTCCCTGCTGAGCCTGACCTCCAACTCAAAGTCATATCCAGGAGGGGTACTGTATGTCCACTTGACAAAAACAGAAAGTCATTGGGAATCAACAATAATCTTTCTTGGGTTTCTGTCCTTAACATGCATTCACCGATTGGAAGTGTGTGGTAATACTCAGTACAGTAGTTCTTCATATCGCCGCCCTTCTGAACCCATTTGGAGATGGGTTCAGAAGTGGTAATGCCCCTTTTATATGCAAAAAAGAAAACCATAACATGTAACCCCCCTCACCTCTGGAAGGTCATGTCCATGCATAATGTTGGTCTCCTCCTCTTTTTGATCATCTTCATGTCCTTCTAGTCGGTGGTCATCTTCTGATGATCTGTGGTGTTCCTGCTCTTCCTGTACTTGGTCCTGCTCTTCTACCAAACGTTCTGGCTTTCCAACCTGCTCCATTTCTTCCTCCTCCAATTCTTTCTTGTGTTCCTCCTCCACTTCCACAGGATGTTCGCTGGGTTGTTCTGTAGCCTGCTGCAGACCATTGTCCTCTTCTGGATTGTGAAGATCCATCGTCTCCCTGTTCTGATTTACCGGTACAGCCTCTTCATTCGCAGTTCTGCTCTGTTGGTTTGTAAGCTCCTGTTTAGCTTCTTGCTGGATTTGAACATTTGCCTGCAGAAATGAGCCCATACACACATTTACAAGGGAAATGAATATGCTGAATTGTATAATGATGCAGAGTATCCTTATTCATCTTCGGGTCCCCAACATAATGTATCATTTCAAGTAGCCCAAACACATTCATATGTCTAAACTGCCACATTTATTTATAGAGATGCTTGTGCATTATGACAGTATCAAAGGATCGTTTGGCTAATCTAGTTTGCCTAGTTTTCTGCTAACTGTAAAACCTGCTGTTTTAATCTGCAGAGATATCCAAGAAAGTCCTTCAGCCACCCAACGGGTTAAAACATTACATAAACACCACACAAAGTCTAGCAAAGCATTGATTGGCATTGCTTTACTAACTCCCCCCCACTCCCCGTTAAGCAAAAATATCACACATTTTACTAGCCTCTTTGGTCTGCAAGGGTGTTGGGCAGTCTAGTATTAGGAATATATTAAGCTGTTAGTAGACCTTAGTGGCCATCTGGTCATAGGTAGCCCTTCATTAGCTGGCCACTTGGGCTTTTAAGGGGTTAATAAATTTAAATGTTTCTATGATATATTTTTATAATCTATTCCAGGTTGCTTTAGAATAGATTATCTTGGCTATGTATATAATGGCCATTATACACATAGGCAAGATTGACCTAACACCAGCTGGAGTTAGGTGATTCAAATTTGCAATAGTCAGATATCGGCAGGTATCTGATTTTACGGAAAAGCATGCACATTTGCATACACCTGCAATAAATAAAAATACCGCCATCACTGCTTTAATGCTGGCAATATGCTTTTAGTGAATAGGCCAATAAAATTGGCTTTAGATAATAATACCAATTTGTTCATTTATCGATCTATAGTAAAGCTTGACCAATGTGTTTATCTCTACATTTCTCAACTACCCTTCACTAGGAAATAAATGATTAAAACAGAAAAAGGCAAATCTGTACAAAATATTTATTTTGAGGTCGGAAGACGGTTAGTGGAACTTCACCTTTAGGCATAGAAACAATGTAATGTTGCTATGCCATGTGTACAAACAGTATAACATTAGTACTCTTTACCTGCTCTGATATTATATGAGCGACGTCAGGCTCTGTGGGGCCTTCAAGGACCGTTCCAGTGGGCTGTGCCATTCTTTGTTCCGATACGGATACAGATGTGCTCTTCTCTGGCTGTCGAAGGCTTGACATTTTATTTAGGGCCTCTTTTAACTGCATAAACTCTTCTACCTGGTTCTAAAACATATGAGCACACATCTTAGTCTTCCTGCATCAGACACGTTTTATGCATTAGAAAAGGAGTGGATCGCTCGCATCCAAATGTTTGCATGTTTAGGCATCGGTAACACCCATTCATCATGCTGGACAACGAGAAATGTGCTAATTATGCCTCGTGATTCGAACAGGGATGGCCAACTCCAGTCCTCAAGGGCCACTAACAGATCAGGTTTTCAGGATATCTCTGCTTCAGCACAGATGGCTCAATCAATGGCTCAGTTGAAGATTGAGTCACCTGTGCTGAAGCAGGGATATCCTGAAAAGCTGACCTTTTGGTGGCCCTTGAGGTCTTGAGTTGGCCACTCCCGGCATAGAAGAACGAGGAACATACAAGGTCCACAGAGAGATGAGGCCCTTTGCTTTCAGGCCAAGTATCAAAGGAACAAACTGTTAAAAGGATTTCCTGCTTTGGAATGGATAGGAAATACATTAAAGTCTTGTAATCCTGGAGCCTGATGCACGGAAAGTTAAATCTTCCAGTCTTGGCAGATGGCAAAATGACAAAAGTCAAGAGGTGAGAATGGTTTTTTTTTTAATCGCATTCAGGGCATGGCTGAGTACTAGTCAGAATAACCCAGCCAATAAATTTACCAAAAGCAGTTATTCTGACATTAAAAAGGTGACATCAATCCAGACCTGTGTTTTTTGAATCCTGTTAACAATTCCTCCTACTTGACAAGAAAGGCGAAACAGAAGAGTGAGAACATGTTTAGTATAGCATTGCAGATTTAAGGGGAGAAATCTTATCCTCATTAAAAAGGAACATGCTGCATTAAAAATGATACAGAGTATCTCTACAGACTTCAAGTGGCTAAATATGGGCAAAGACTACAGTTCACCCCAATGTCTTAAATAGTGATTTGATTTCATATTGTCTCTTCCACTACACTGCAACCCAACAGGACAACACTTCCCCATAAATAGCATATTTCTATCGCTGTTTGGAAAAGATTAAAGTACGTTAGGGACAGACAGTAAGGTTAGCACCTGTAATTATCGTGGGCGCCTTATAAAGGTTTTTACTCTTTCTACAGAGAAGGAAGTCTTAACTGCTGGAAGACGTGCTTAGTCCTACTCTGTTTTCATTAATATTGCAGCAGGCTCATTTTCATGTTTTTAGAACATGCGATGTGGCCGTAACCACCATAGTGCTGGAGACTGAGACATTATTGTCTGGAAATGTTTTGCAGACGTTTTTTTTTTTTTTTTAGCGCTGAAGAAGTACAATAAATAAACGTAGAAGATGTTAGAAGCCAAAACAAAGATGCTGTTTAGATTACAGGGGCTTATTTTATATCCACCAACTGGGCTGATCGAGACATTTTTCACCACAGGCACCGTCGGCAGATATAAAACAAGCCCCTAAAGTCTCATACAATGTATTATGGTGATCCTTACATCCGAAACATGCTGCATTCAAAATGGTGCGGTCAGCAAAGAACAAACAGTTTATTTAGCGTTTGTCTTTGCCTGTAAGAAGATATTATTGACAAAAGCGCTTTTACCGCAGCACAGGACGTTAGCGCAAGGATTCCAAAAAGGTTAGAGTTTGTACAGTTTTCATCATGCAAGCCTAGCGTCATGGCACCACCACCGTAAGAACCAAACCCAGGTGGGTTAGGAGGATGGGAAGGAAAAAAAGACTGTTTTTCTTCTGACCTGCGCAGCAGCTAGCGCACTCTTGTGGTTGTCCAAACTCAGTACAACTTGTTCGTGTTGAGAGAGCAAGTTCTTATGTTCTTGCTATATTAAAAGAAGAATGCTTGCATGATGGATACCTAGATAGGAACAAATACCTCACTGGCAAATGTGAACTTTTTGCCATCAGATATTGGAATGCCATGTTGGCAAAGTTAGATTGATTGCAACAAAGGCAACTATCAGGATAAAATGGACTTGCTGGATTTTACAAAGAAAATGGTTTACCGAGACCCTCTCCCACCAAAAAAACAAGTGTGAAATAGTTAAACTTCAGAAAGTATAGTTCCACTATGGGCTGTGACTACAGGATGAGAAGTAAGAACCTGTTGCCGACTCCAAGGTCTGGATTTATTTATAAAATGTTTTACACGGAAGTAATACATTGGGAGTTACCTCTCGTTTTCAAGTATGTCCTGGTCAGAGCGTTATGACGACAAATACATGGTAACATTAATACATTAAATGAACATTCAATTTACAGACGTTTCATGGACAGTTAGATATATGATCATGGGCATATGTAACATTTAAAGACAAGATTGTGCTAGGAGAGCTGGGATAGGCCTTCCATGTGCTGTGTTAGAAGAGGCCCTATCTCAAGCAGTTAAAATCTATAAGGCAGGGTAAGGTGAAATATTGGTTACAGGGGTTGAGATGGCTGGTGGATTTCAGATTGCAATAGAGCAGCTGTAACATCACCAAACATTAGCGAACTGCAGCAAATGGTTCAAACCCTTTGGCTGTGCCAAAGGCTGTCCGCCTTTAGGGCGAAACATTGCCGACTTCTAAAATCTGCCATGACTTCTGCTTTATGCTATATATCAAATTATATGACTAAATGTGTCCAATGTGTGTACCCTATAGGGTTTTTGGAGTGCAGTACTGAGTTTAGAGGGTGGAGGTTGGTGGCTATAGAGGATGTATGAGTTTTGGTAGTTTTCCATTACTGGAATTTTTCAGACTATTATGGTTTATTGTGGGTTTTGACGTATTTTAATTGCCAACATGGTAGTTCTTAAGAGATGTAGTAGTACAGCCCTCAGACCTCATAATTGTTTTAATAGGATGCCTACAACCATAGTTACATTGACAACAATTTCTAGGCTTAAATAATGGGGAGAATATGTTGCAAAGCAGCTGTGTGATGTATAGAGCAATGTTCTTCCATTGTAGTGCACTTGTAGTACAGATAAAGAGTATACATAAATGAGAAAAAGTGCAATCCCCCTCTTTTGTGGAATGCAAGAAGCATCTCTGGACAGCTTCGAATGTCTGGGTCATGTGAAATGTTAGCGTTTTTACCTTGACATCGTGAAGCTGCACATGGACGTCCTGATGGGCTTTTCTCAGCTGTTTATTTTCTTCTCGCAGGTTGTAGACATTTTCTACAATAGTCAATACAGGGAGAGCAAATGTAGCAAGTGCATACATGTTAAACGTTTCTATCAAAGCATATAACAGCGGTCTGAATAAACTGAATTGTAATTAGAGACGGGCGAAATATTTTGGCGGATTTGGATCCACCTCGGATCGGCCGGCTTCTTTGTTCCGCGGAATTCAGCAGATCAGTCTCAAAAAGGCCAATCCGGATTATTATTTTTGTTTTCAAAGACAGAGAGCAATCCGAAATCCGTCGCCGGATTGTTCAAATATCCGCACTTAGATTCAATCGAGAGTGAGAGAGAGACTTTCAAATGTAGTAGTGTCTCCAGTTGTATATATATATCCCCTCAAACGTCCCTCCAAATAAATTAGAGAGACATGCCTGTGCTGAAAAAGTAGCACGCCTGAGGTATCTGGCTGGGAGATATGCTAATGACTATGCAAAGTATATTTAAAGGAGTCCCATCCCACACTGCGTAAAAGGATTTCCATACCAACAATATAGCGTTGATAAACCTAATGACTGGAATGGTGTCGGATCCAACAGGACTAGACCCCACAACCACTGCTTTTCTAGGCTGCATCTCTAGCAGTGTGAGCTAAAACAGCTGATGGCTTGCAAGGTAGCCGCCTTGGGTACTGCGCCTTTGGTGACCCCGCACTCCCTCTGCTCCCTTCTCCTGTCCGCGCCGGGATGCAACTTCTGCCTGACCGGAGTGTGAAGCTGGAGCAGGGAGCGCGGGGCCCTTCCTCCAACTGCTCGAGCCTCTGGTCGGGTGAAAGTTGGATCCCGGCACTGACAGGAGGAGGGACCGCTTCTCACCGAGAGGTAGGTGTGTGTTTTGTTCCTTCTTCATTTGAGAGGAGTCTTACCTTTTCCAGAGCGGTCTGCCTACTGTAGCGTCGCATTGCCATGTTGACCGATGTCAAATGACGCCACAACATCATATGACAATGCGTTGCCATGGCAACATGATGTCATAACGCTGCCGGAGGAGGGTCACTCTTCAGGGTAATTCCTCTTAACTTTTTCCCAGGGTGCGCCCCACTGCCAGCGTGCCGCCTTGGGCCCCCCAAAGCCTAAGGCCCGCCCTGCATTGTGGAGCACACCTGAGATATCTGGGAGATATGCTGAAAGCTAGATTAGCTACATGTGTGAACAGTGAGCAGCTCAAAAGTATGATATCTCTCTCTCTCAATCTCTGCAGACGGATTTTGGTGCGGGGGGCGGATTTGCTTAGAACAATCCGCGGAATTCCGGGGAGCAGATTTGCACTGTTCCGCCCATGTGTAATTGTAATGACGCTGTGTAATATACGTTGCCTTTGCAGTAGTTGCAGTTACATTCTTTGCATTTGTAGAGAGGCCAGATCTGTGCTTCCCTCCACCAGTGACAGAATTAACTACAGAGCATTATACAAACGTTGACAGGACGGTTTCAAAGGAAAATAAGTCAAATACTTAGCCATGCAACACGTGCATTTGTATCTTTCCCCTCCTCCCCCTTAAGTTATTAGCATTTGATAGGAGCTCATTCTTGACATTGAGAAAGGAAGCCCCAGAAATATGTGACTTAAATATGCATCTAACAAGACTACTGCTTGGAAATTCACAATAAACATACCTCAGTAATCTGTGCTAATTTGGTATAAATCAAAGTAGTTGGTTCTGACAAAGAAAAAACTTTCAATTTATATTAATCTATTTCTGCCCCAATATTATTTTGGGGTATCTTTCTTTGGCCCAGATCCCCAAAAGGATGCTAAGCTTTAGCACGCTTTTTTTACTCCTATGCATATGAATGGGAGTTGAGCCGTGTTAAAGCTTAGCCACCCTTTTGTGGATCTGGGACACTAAATCCATTTATGATCCATCAAAGTGACAAGTTTTAACCAGCTTACCTTCCTGCCAAGTGACAGTCATATCTTTATTTCTCAAAAAGTTTGGTTTAAAAAAATAAAATAAGAATAGTCACCAAAATTCCCAGCCTCTTCTACCACACTTTGCGCCTGATTACCTTTAAGTTTGGAAAGTTCCTGCTCTTTATCCTGTTGCAGCTGTAAGTACTTCTCTTTGTGATCACTGAATGTCCTTGTCAGGTCTTCTCCTAGTTTTTGGTGCTCCCCCTGTAGCTCGCTGTGCTGTTTCCTTAGTTCATCATGTTGACTCTGCACAAGTCAAAACGTATCAAATGTATATTGCATTATAAATCGTACATCAAAAGATCCGTGTCTTCACCGCTCAATATAAAGCCAACTCCCCATTTACCGCAAAGTGGTTCATGCTACTGGCTCTTAATATCCAAGTATTGTACATGGCTTAGTGAGAACTGTGGGGGAGGTAAGATTGGCATTCCCTGGGTAAGGTTGGGTGGTACATTATCTGGGAGAAGGTCCGTGTCTGCAGTGTGTCCACAGATAGTGTTATTAGAAAATTCTGACTGAGGGCAGCGTATTGCTGGGTGAGATTTGCTTGATAGTGGGGGTAATGGGTATTTAAGTTATGTACCTTGGTGTGCCTTTGGCCTACACGGAATCTAATGAATAAATAAGTGTGCCTTTCTTTCGCATGTCATAGTGCAATCGCATAACATATTCTGAAAGCAGACACTTCACCTTTACACTTGATCACAAATCAATGCAGAGCTGTCATTAAAAGGCATCATAATTAGCATGAATCTGTTGCCTTTAGCAAAGTGGATGTGGCCTTTTAACGAGCCTACTTATGACTTCTCTGATAATACTTTCTTTTCAAATAATGCTGTCACATGCCAAAAAATATTCATCAATACATAGGCTTCGCCCCCTTTATTGTAACTGTAGCTTCTTATGAAAAGTAAAAAAGACTTATGTGCTTAAATGCTATGAAAAAAATAGAAAGGCGTTTTACTAAATGAGTATAGTGAAATAATAAAATATGCTGTATATATGTAAGGGTGCTTCAACTTGTTAGGGAAAATATCTAGAAACGTCTACCAAATGTTTTCTTTTAACTTTCCTGTTTCAGAAAATACCTTTAAATCAATGTTTCTACGGTACTCACTTTTAACATTTGGTGCTGTACATTCAGAGAATTATATTTGTTGTTTGAATCTTGCTGTAAAAAGAAGATACAAAAAAAAGTTTATTTTTTAATCCTGATTTTTACTTTTTTGACAACAGACGAAAAATATGTAGATTATAGAAAATGCAACTAAATTCTATATCAACTTGCATTCGGTGGTACATATTATTGTCACTGGGACTTGTAATACACTATGTATTTTTTTTTTACATCAACATGCTTTGCTTTGTAATAAAACAATAGATAAATGCCGACTATAGACCCACTCAATATGTTAAGAATCCATCATCTCCTTATCATTCGTATGGGGCTTCAAGCTTCTGACAAGGAGAAGACGGGTAACATTGAACAGAAGCCTGTCTTCAACATTTTGGCAAAAGGAGAATTGATTGAAACTTCGTGCCATTTACAGGATGCAATGCCTACCACTGCGTCAAGCTCGTCAAGAGAGATTTATATCAAAATAATGCTGCACAATGTATGCAATTTATATTATCTGTGCCAAAAGCCAACATCTGTGACACAAACTTGGAGAGTAAAATTAATTACTGTTTGCAGGAGCAAAAATGTACTCTACCAACATTACTACAGTTGTTAATTTAGATAACAAGAGCCAGTCATTTGTTTATGTAATAATAGAGCTTTTGTTTTATTTAATTAAACATCCTTCAGTGTTTTGATAAATTGAACCATGCAAAAAAAAAAGTTATTTGTTATCACTTAAATTTAACACCAAATGTACATCGTCACTGTGTCAATTTTCACTATAAATTACTTAGGGCAGTGGTTTCCAACCTTTTTTTAGTTAAGGAGCCCTATAATCATATTGTGAAATTCTGCGGGACCCAACTCCTCTCTAATAGTGTGCCTGAGATCAGATGCATTGTAAGGAACCCCAAACCTCTCTAATAGCGTCTAATAGTAGACAACTTGATAAAGTGCTGTTGCATGAAACGCGTAGGTGCGTTTATATAGTCCGTTTTTATTGTTTTCTAGCCTGCAATAAATTTGATCAATTATTCTTAGTTTGGAGTTGCCTGGACATTTTTTCTTCCTCTGGATATTAAAAGCAGGATTTCGCTGGCTGTGCTCTATCTACATCTACTGCTACTTGGAATCTCTACTTGGATGGATTGCACGCCACTGATGTTTGGGGTGTCCCTCGGAGTGTACAGGTACAGAGCCACAGTGCCTTATTGTATATCCTGTATACACTGGACATTATCCTATATATTCATAGACCGGTTGGGTGTTTATTGAAGTGTCAATTGATGTGGGTGTCACGTGGACTCCACTAGACACTAATCCCTCCCAGTACAACTACATCATTACTTTGTGGATACTCCATTACCATCTAGACATTTATGTTGTATATACGAAACCTTGTCTGAATGTTGAGCACTACACTCACTCTCGTACTCTCTAATAGCGTGTCTGAGATCTGATGCATTGTAAGTTACCCCAACCCTCTCTAATAGTGTGCCTGAGATCAAATGCAATGTAAGGAACCCCAACCCTCTCTAATAGTGTGCTTGAGATCAAATGCACTGTTAGGAACCCCAACCCTCTCTAACAGCGTGTCTGAGATCAGATGCGTTGTAAATTCTTCTGTATTTGGTACAATTTTCAAATGACCTGAAAATTGCAGGGAACCAATTATGGATGCCCGGGGAACCCGATTGCAAACACTGACTTAGGTGCTGAAAGTGATGTGCAACACTCTGAAGACCCCTGGCTAGTGCAGAGAGGAAATGTTACTTAGCAAATGTTTGTGCAAATGTCCTAGTATTTAATGCATCGCCGTGTAAAACATGTTAGCAGGAATTACAGTGCATACACTCCTTATTGGTATTAATATTAATAGTTTTCAGGCAAACTATTAGCAAACATTGTATTTAAATGAACAGGACCAAAGAACTGTCAGAGGCATGAGGCGTTAATCATTAAACTGTGATAGTGCCGATCGGGGCACCGTAACGACCATTGATTTCATTGGGAGTTGACTCAATTGGCACTCTCACAGTTTAATGGATAAATGTGTTGCACTGTGATTCCTGCACACACAACCCATTAAAGCAGAGAAAACATGTAGCACTGCGCAATTTTAATTCTTCATTAAAGGTTTGAAGCAGGGGTCTGCGGACCCCCCTGCTTCCAGAGACACTTACCTCCGTAGGGGTGCCGGTATCTCTGTGGAGTTTAAATGTCCAGTTCAGGCCGGCCTATAGGAAGCCGCAAGGGATGACGTCACAGCTTAATATTGGCCTATGTTACGTTGGACATTTAAACGCCACAGTTCCTTTGGGTGCAGATCCTGGCACCCCCTACAGAGGTAAGTATCTCTGTAAGCAGGGGGTACCCGGAGCTGAAATGAAGGCAGTTCAGCTCCGGAGACCCCCTGCTTCAATCCTGTAATATATTATTTTATTAAACTCATGCAGTGTTACATGTTCTCCTGCTTTCAATTGGACAGAATGAGTCCTTCACGATGGGATTTAAGCACTGTAGCTAAGGAGATAGGTGTACTGTCACTTGCATAAATGTTACATTTGTTAATATGCTCGATCAGGGGTGTGCTAACTGGGGGGCATGCCTCCCAGGTGGGGCACGAAATTTCTTGGGGGGGACGGGACACGCAGTGGTTAGAGGCCCAGCGCTTCCCCAAAGGCATTTAAATGAAATGCCGGGGATCGCGCAAGGCCTCTGTAACTTTACTTACTGAACCAGCAACGTGTCGCCATGGCAACCCAGTGTCAAATGACGGCACAGGGTCACGTGACTTCATGTTGCCATGGCAACGTGATATCACATGACCCAGCGGTGTTATTTGTCGCCGGAGCCGAGCAGGGGGCGCGAGCAGGGGGAGGGGGGCGCGAGCGGGGGATGAGATCAGGCAGGGGGAACAGGGAGAAGAGTTTGCGCACCCCTGTGCTAACTAAAAGGTTGTACAGACAGCTAAATATCCCAGAGAGAAACACTGTATATCTCTACTGAAATAATTCCATTAACTTGTGTGACATAACCAAAAATCCTGTTTTCTGTGAGCGTGTATTGTTACAATATAACTGGGATTGAACAGAACATTTCCAGGAGAAATACATTCATTTCACAAGCTCTTAAACCTGTTTTTGTTTTTTTAGTCCATTTTACTTACCCTTCCTTTATTTAACGTTTCCTGGGCTTCTAATTTATAAACGAGAAAATCTAGAGAAAAAAAAAAGATGGGCAAAACTTCAAACTAATGGAACTAAAAATGTGTAACTCCCCTTAATACAGTAATTCAGTTCAAACTTTGTGGTTTCACATTGGTCTTATTTGATGCCTTCGCTAGTTTTGAGTAATGGTCTAAGGCAGGGGTTTCTCAACTCCAGTCCTCAAGACCCCCCAACAGGTCAGGTTTTCAGGATATCCCTGCCATTGAAACCCTCACACCTAATTGGAGAGGAGGCAATGTTGTGAGCCTACTGGGGAGGAGAGAATCCTATTGGATTTACGAACTCCGCACTCTATCCCCAATAGGCCTCAACATTGAATTTGATTTAAAAGCATTTTTGGTTAATTAAACCTTTTCTATTTTTCTATTAGGGATTACAGATATCAGCAAATATATCCATTTTGTTATTTAACGGTTTCATTATTATCGTGTACCCCTATTCTTGCATTATGAGTATGAATAAATCTGTCAAATGAATTTTTATGTATAGTTGTCACACTTAAATCATGCAATATACGCTTTTTAATATATATGTGGTATATCTATGTATCGAATTTATATTTATTATTATATTAAAAATTGGTTGACACGTATATAAATAAACACTTTATTAATTTAAATTGAATACAAGTATTTAGTTTTATTTATACATTCACTATTCACACATATATAATATATATATTGTGTTTATCACACATATCCACTTTAGAGCACATTTAGACTGCACATATAATTACACATTGGTTATGTATTGACCACACCATGTTTTATGTTGTCTTCTAAATGATTAGGTTGTTTTATGGTTGCCACTTTTATGTTATGTGTTGTATACCAGCTGAGGTTTGTCTAATTCATCATCTGCAGCGCTATAACAGAATGTTTATACCCACAAGTGCGCATATGCAGAACGTTACAGGTGAAAATAATTATTTCTAATGAACTTTCTATATAATGGACAATTTTGGACAGATCAATTACACCCCTGATGAAGGAAGCAGCAGCTTCTGAAACGCGTAGGGTGGTCACGCTGACACTACTGCCTCATCAATCTATAGTATCCCCCTTCCACGGACTATCGTGTGGAATCTGCTAATGCGAGTTGACTAACACCATTCAGTCCTTGGCGAATCTGCCGCCGCTGTTCTTCGATCAACTGCACATTTTCCCCGGTGTAACGAGGGAGGCAATCCGCCCACACACCGGCTGGTGTGTGCAACCCTTCACCAACGGAGGATCTCCTGTGCAGCTGCAGCTTACCAGAATAGAGAGGGGATACTCTCAGACTTATCCACTGCTTGCCCTTATCATCCATCTGGTGAGTGGGCATTTTTTATCATTGCAGCAGTGTCAATCTGACCTACTTCAATTGTTTACTGTATATATTATTTTATTATTTTTCATATGTCCTATGTATGTTTTTATTAAATATTTATATATTTAATTATCACCTGTTGAACTCTCAGCTGTTTGTTATCTGTATTGTATGTTTGTTTGTTACTTTATCAAACAGTATTATGCTATGCACTATGTTTTTCTTTTTTTAAGCTCTCAACACAACACTTGGAGCCACTTCAAGATCCTTTTATCCAACAGGCTCGGTTTTTATATCCTTTTGTTTTATATTATTAGGCGCCGTAGATACATATTCTTTCTTATTCTAATCTGTTCTGACCTTGGGGGTCAGTTTTGTATCATTGGCAGCCCCTTATGTGTGGGTAATTTTCCATATATAAGGTTGTACATTGTATTAAACCATCTATTCATATAGTTAGCGCTACCTATCCTGTTTTTGCTTTCAGGATATCCCTGCTTCAGCACAGGTGGTTCAATGAGTGGATCAGCCCTAGACTGAGCCATTGATGGAGTCATCTGTGCTGAAGCAGGGGTTGATTGAGCCACCTGTGCTGAAGCAGGGATATCCTGAAAACCTGACCTGTTGGGGGGTCTTAAGGACTGGAGTTGAGAATCCACGGTCTAAGGATAATCCACAACAAAAGTCCTGTGACTAATGACCAGTAGTTATTGAATAATTGTTTTCTGAAGAATATTTTTTTTTAGTCTAATTAGAAATTTGCTCTGCTGTTGTTCTCATTGAACTTTCCAAAACGTTTAAAAATAAACCAGCAAAAATGTAGAAAAAAAAAAACTTTGGGGTATAAAAGTTCTAACAAAACGGCTCAAATAGTTCTAAATTAGCTATTATGTTTTTTTTTTTTTTTTTTAAAGTATGACTGAATTTCTAAAGCAGAAGTAATCGAAATGAATCGAACCTGCAATGCACATCGACTTTGATCTCTTAAGTGAAATTGAGCAAAAACTTTTGTATCGAGGGAAACCTTTTTAACAAATCGAAATAGACAAAATTCACAAAGTTCGCCTATGCGTACGGAAAGTTTGTAGTATGTAAAAATGCCAGTTATGGGTACAGTTTAATCTCAGACAGGCCTGCAACCCTGTCTTTCCACATTATCGCTTAACAAACCGTGCTCCCACTCCAGCCAGGGATTCTGGGTAATGACATGCAATTGAGCCCTCCCAGTGAGTCACTCTGCAGTAAACGACCAAAGTAGGATTCGCCGCATTGTGGAACCTTATTTCTCTACATCAAGCACAGAGATACAAGCAGTTACATCTTCTGTCCGAAGTTCAGAGCTGTATTCCTGTACTCAAAGCACAGGGCTAACAAGATGATGGCAGCTGTTACAGTACCACTCGTCTCTCTCATCAAGGCACTGACATCCGTTACATTTTATACACTGTATACAGATTGACCACACCCTATAATCAACAGCAAGACATCTACAGTCCTAATAAAGTTTAAGACAGAGGCTGGGATTCATCAAACTTCATTAAAGTGGAGTTAATAATGCGCTCGGTAACAACCCCCCCCCATAAAACGGGCCTCTTACTACAGCTATGGGCAAACTCACTGACACTGTAGTAACAATGTCCCAGATGTGATCTAAAAATTGCTATAGCTAGCTATGCGTTGATCAACTCAACCGCTATTTAGGTATTAATTACCGCTGGGGATGCAATAGGGGAAGGGAATTACATATTCTTCTACCGTCTTGATATGTTAAAAAAAAAATGTTTTACAAACCCTTTAGTAGAAAATACATCCATAACTGAAGATAACCTAGCACAGGCACCACAGAGGTTACATACACATTAAAACCATAACAAACAAATTAACTAACCAGAAAAAATACAGATGTCATTAAGACTTACTTGCCAAAAGTGGCCAGCTAGTCATAGCCAACCCATGACTACCTGAACACTAAGTACAAAGGCGTTAATAGTCGTAACACTGCACTACCCACCCAGCACCCCAACGTTTGTAAGGAACTTAATGGCTATCCTTTCTAACTGCTAAGACAAGCAACAGGTTAGTCCATACCTACCTCTAAGTAACTGGACTAACCATCCTTCCCTGGAGGAACCTAATTTTATCACCCCCCATGCCCCCCCAACACACCTAACAAGTCTCCCCATTAAAGAAAAAAACTTCTGGCCTTTTAGAGAAAGCTAGTTAGTTCTGGAGGTCTGGCTACAGAAACATATGCAACCTATAAAACCGTTATAAAAACAAAATGAAAGATATACATTACTAGGTAAGTCCCCAGGGCGCAGGAGGAGGGTGGTAGAGATTAACCCTTTGCGGTTAGAAAGGCTTTGCCAGTCAATTTCTTACTGGCCAGAAACGTTTACGCCACGTAAGAGCTGGTGGTTTTTTTTCGACGCAAATAAAAAAAAACGCAGAGTTCACTACATCTTCTTATATTCTGTGCGTCATGGAACTCCTCCCTAATTCCTCCTATTGTCCTTCCCCACATCGCAAACACCTGGATACATTAATGCAAAGAGACGCAGGATGAAAAAGACGCAATTTGCATTCATTTTGCTCCAGATTTGCTGCGATACACCACCCCATATAACTTTTGGAAAACCAAAATAATATTTTAGTCTCCATTCTTTCAGTAAAAGTCACTTTCTCTGCTTGGAATAATATAGATACGCTCAGTATAGCTTTGTATTGGAGCATGTTTATTTTCATGGTGTTGATCAGGAAGTTGTGCAACTAAACATGTGTAATGCATTTGAGGTTGTCTGCCGCAGTTATCTCCACAGATGCAAACTGGGGTACATGTACAGACAGAAAGTTATATACAGGCAGTCCTCGGTTATCCGACACAATGCGTTACTCAAAATGGTGTTGTAAAGCGAAACGTTGTAAAGCGAAACACGTTTTCCCATAGGAACACTGTTTAAATGAAAGATTCCGTTCCTGAAGGCATTTTTAACACTAAAATACACCAAATATTTTATGCAGGCAATAAGATATGCAGCACACACATAAATTATATAGTGTATATACTGTATTATATATATATAGTATAACATAATAAATAATATATTATATAGTATAATATAATATTATATATATACGCTCTTATGACGCTTTGCAACGTTGTTTATGTGAATGTGTATATATATACACACATACACAACGTTGCAAAGCGTCGTAAGAGCGTTGGATAAGCCATTTTGGCGTTGTAAAAATGAATATAGGTATGCATTAACTAATGTTGGATAAGCCATTCGTTGTAAAGCGAAGCGTTGTAAAATGAGGACTGCCTGTACTGGCATGTATGTTGTGTGTGTGTGTGTGTAATGAATCCTAACTAAACACTAGATGGCAGCAGAAATATACAAACAAAACTATAGTTTCCAATTAGTAAGACACTGGTATGAGAAAGGTGTGGTTCTGCCTAGGCCAGGGGTGGCCAACTCCAGTCCTCAAGGGCCACCTTTCAATGGGTCAGGTTTTCAGGATATCTCTGCTTCTGCACAGGCGGCTCAATCAGTGGCTCAGACATAATGACTACGCCACTGATTGAGCCACCGGTGCTGAAGCAGGGATATCTCTCATACCTGGCTGGGTGGTAGCCTTTACGGACCGGAGTTGGCCACCCCTGGCCTATAGGGTGTTTCTCTTGCTGTTGGTATGAAGCAGGGGGTCTCCTGAGCTAACCCGTGTTCATTTCTGGTCCAGGAACCCCCTGCTTCCCAGATCCATGCCTCTGTAGGTGCAGCCCTGTGGCATAGGAGTGAATAGGAAGCCACAACGGATTCCTATTGTCCCACATGAATCAGGGGGTTTAAACGACCATGAAGCACCAGCAACATCTTTTGAAAGCATGTATTGCGAGACGCAGGGGGTCCCCTGAGCTGAGATTAATGTAGTTCAGCTCCGGAGACCCACCCTCCTTTTTTTTAATGGAATGCTCCTTTAAATTCATCAGACGTTCCCTACTAAGAAGTAGGGCTAGTGTAGGTGGACTAGGGCTGCCAAGCGGGGCAAGGACTGCTGTTGGGCCTAGTGAGTCCAGAGGTCCAGGCCCCCTTTCTGGCTATGTTTGGGCCAAAACCACCGTCCTTCGTGGGCCTCAAGCAGGCCCTTCCACTGCCCCAACATGCCGGCCACTCCACGGGTCTCAGGCAGGTACCTCCGTGGCTGCAGGTAAGCCCACATAGGACCATGGCGCCATTCCACCTACCTTTCTTAAAATGTACCTGCTACTATACTAACCCCCCATTTCTGTTCTTTACTGTGGCCTCATGTAAATGTTGCTCACTGTATCCACAACAATCTTTCCCCTCCTGGTCCAATGTAATAATACACTGTGGACTAGTTAAAAACCTTCATTATCTACTGAATGTTGGTAGAGAGCCCTGAAAACCAGCACACCAACCACCGCTCATTCTAACACCTATGGGAAATATCTTTCTTTACTACTTTGAAGCCTGCAAACAATCATTCAAATGTCTATTTCTATTGTTACTGTTACTCTTTTTATCAGCGGATATTGAATTTAACCCAGGCCCTCTCTTTTTACCTCAGTCCCATAGCCCTTTCATATGTCAAAAAGGGCTCTCTGTTGATCATTTAAATATTCAAAGCCTGCTGCTCAAACATGGTGCCATAAGCGTAAAGACATAATTTTCACCGAAAC